>NC_086097.1:255921622-256221622 GCF_963921235.1 Mobula hypostoma
CTGCCAGTGGAGGTGGAAATGATAGGGTCTTTTAAGAGACTCTTGGATGGCTACATGGAGCTTAGAAAAATAGAGGGCTTTGGGTAAAGCCTCGGTAGTTCTAAGGTAGGGACATGTTTGGCACAGCTTTGTGGGCTGAGGGGCTTGTATTGTGTTGTATGTTTTCTATGTTACTATGAATCTGGCTGTGTGTGGGGATACAGAATTAGTTTGCCCACAAAAGCCAGAGGATGGTTGTAGATGGAACATATGCTACCTGGAGGTCAGTGGCAAGTGGTGTTTTGCAGGGATCTGTTCTGGGGCCATGCTCTTCGTTATTTTTATAAACAATTGGATGCAGAACTGGTCTGAGAAGTAGCTGGTGGAGTTCAAACCTGGAACAGTGTGAAATGAAGGCAGAATACAGGGTTCATGGCAATATTCTTAGCAGTGTGGAGGAAGAGGGTTCTCGCGTCCGCATCCATGGATTCCTCAAAGTCACCATGCAAGTTGATAGGACGGTTAAGAAAGTATAAGGCTTTCAAGAACCGCAAGGTAATGTTGCAGGTAAAAACACCCTGGTTGGACCACACTTGGAATACTGTGTTCCATTCTGGTAGAAACACCCTGGTTGGACCATACTTGGAATACTGTGTTTCGTTCTGGTAAAAACACCCTGGTTGGACCACACTTGGAATACTGTGTTCCGTTCTGGTAAAAACACCCTGGTTGGACCACACTTGGAATACTGTGTTTTGTTCTGGTAAAAACACCCTGGTTGGACCACACTTGGAATACTGTGTTCCGTTCTGGTAAAAACACCCTGGTTGGACCACACTTGGAATACTGTGTTCCGTTCTGGTAAAAACACCCTGGTTGGACCACACTTGGAATACTGTGTTTTGTTCTGGTAAAAACACCCTGGTTGGACCACACTTGGAGTACTGTGTTCTGTTCTGGTAAAAACACCCTGGTTAGACCACACTTGGAATACTGCTCCGTTCTGGTTGCCCCATTTTCGGAAGGATGTGGAAGCTTCAGAGAAGATGCAGTGGAGTTTTATCAGGATTCTGTCTGAGTGCAAAAGTGCGGGGGCCCTGGCAGAAATATTTAAAATGTCGCTGTCTACGGGTGAGGTGCCGGAGGATTGGAGAGTGGTTCATATTGTTCCGTTGTTTAAAAAAGGATCGAAAAGTAATCCGGGAAATTATAGGTCGGTGAGTTTAATATCGGTAGTAGGTAAATTGTTGGAGGGAGTACTAAGAGACAGAATCTACAAGCATTTGGACAGACAGGGACTTATTAGGGAGAGTCAACATGGCTTTGTGCGTGGTAGGTCATGTTTGACCAATCTGTTGGAGTTTTTCGAGGAGGTTACCAGGAAAGTGGATGAAGGGAAGGCAGTGGATATTGTCTACATGGATTTCAGTAAGGCCTTTGACAAGGTCCCGCATGGGAGGTTAGTTAGGAAAATTCAGTCGCTAGGTATACATGGAGAGGTGGTAAATTGGATTAGACATTGGCTCGATGGAAGAAGCCAGAGAGTGGTGGTAGAGAATTGCTTCTCTGAGTGGAGGCCTGTGACTAGTGGTGTGCCACAGGGATCAAGGGATCAGTGCTGGGTCCATTGTTATTTGTCATCTATATCAATGATCTGGATGATAATGTGGTAAATTGGATCAGCAAATTTGCTGATGATACAAAGATTGGAGGTGTAGTAGACAGTGAGGAAGGTTTTCAGAGCCTGCAGAGGGACTTGGACCATCTGGAAAAATGGGCTGAAAAATGGCAGATGGAGTTTAATACAGACAAGTGTGAGGTATTGCACGTTGGAAGGACAAACCAAGGTAGAACATACAGGGTTAATGTTAAGGCACTGAGGAGTGCAGTAGAACAGAGGGATCTGGGAATACAGATACAAAATTCCCTAAAAGTGGCATCACAAGTAGATAGGGTCGTAAAGAGAGCTTTTGGTGCATTGGCCTTTATTAAAGTATTGAGCATAACAGCTGGAATGTTATGATGAGGTTGTATATGGTGAGGCCGAATCTGGAGTATTGTGTTCAGTTTTGGTCACCAAATTACAGGAAGTATATAAATAAGGTTGAAAGAGTGCAGAGAAGGTTTACAAGGATGTTGCCAGGACTTGAGAAACTCAGTTACAGAGAAAGATTAGGACTTTATTCCCTGGAGCGTAGAAGAATGAGGGGAGATTTGATAGAGGTATATAAAATTATGATGGGTATAGATAGAGTGAATGCAAGCAGGCTTTTTCCACTGAGGCAAGGGGAGAAAAAAAACTGATATGGGTTAAGGGTGAGGGGGGAAAAGTTTAAAGGGAACATTAGGGGGGGCTTCTTCACACAGAGAGTGGTGTGAGTATGGAATGAGCTGCCAGACGAGATGGTAAATGCGGGTTCTTCTTTAACATTTAAGAATAAATTGGACAGATACATGGATGGGAGGTGTATGGAGGGATGTGGTCCGTGTGCAGGTCAGTGGGACTAGGCAGAAAATGGTTCGGCACAGCCAAGAAGGGCCAAAAGGCCTGTTTCTGTGCTGTAGTTTCTATGGTTTCTGAGAACATGTACATAGATCGGGTACTGAAGACTTTTGCACATTACTGTAGTAATTTTATGTATTACACTGTACTGCTGAGATTTTAAAAGAAAAAAAAAATTCATGTCATGAGAGTGATGATGAACCTAATTTCAATATAGGTTTCTATTGACTGAAAGTGGGAAGGGGGTGGGGAGATGCCAATCATGGTTAGGAAAAGGGAAAGGGAGGAGGAGCAAGGACTGCTTTGAATCGGTGGTCTGGACTGTATTCAGGGATTCATCTTCGAATCCAGGTGGGTATGCTGCATTGTTACTTCCTTCATTAAAATCTGTGTGGATGAGTGTGTGCCTACAAAGACTTACTGTACATTCCCAAACCGAAGGCCGTGGATGAACCAGAGAGTTACATCGTCTGCTGAAGGCTCGATCTGTGGCATTTAAGTCTGTTGACCCAAGTCTGTACCTGAAAAACAGGTATGACTTGTGGGCTATTTCAAGGGTGAAGAGACAATTTCAAATGAGGTCGGAGGCAACATCGGATGTACGATAACCCTGGCAGGGTTTGCAAGACATTACTTCCTACAAAGTGAAACCCAATAGTATGAATGGCAACGATGCTTCACTACCGCATAAACTCAACACCTTCTATGCCTGCTTTGAAAGGGAGAAGATCCCTGCTGCACCCAGCAATCCTGTGACATCTGTCTTAGAAGCTGATGTTAGGCTGTCTTTAAAGAGGGTGAACCCTTGCAAGGTGGAAGGCGACAGAGTACGTGGTATGGCTCTGAAAATTTGTGCCAAGCAACTGGCAGGAGTATTCCAACCTCTCACTGCTACGGGCAGAAGTTCCCACTTGCTTCAAAAAGGCAACAATTATACCAGTGCCTAAGAAGAATAATGCTAGCTGCCTTAATTACTATCGCCTGGTAGCACTCACATCTACAGTGATGAAATACTTTGAGAGGTTGGTCATGACTGGACTAAACTCCTGCCTCAGCAAAGACTGGGACCCACTGCAATTTGCCTATCGCCACAATAGGTCGACAGCAGACGCAATCTCAATGGCTCTTCACACAGCCTTAGATCACCTGGACAATACAGACATCTCTGTCAGGGTGCTGTTCATCGACTATAGCTCAGCATCTGACCATCGGTTGTGTCGGTAGGTGAAATGTAGGGGGTCCAGTGTAGGTGGTAGCATGCTGTAGATGTAGTCCTTGACCAGCCTCTCAAAGCATTTGCTTATTATTGAGGTGAGTGCGAAAGTCATTCAGACATGTTACCTTTTTCTTTTTAGGTACAGGAACAATGGTGGATGTTTTGAAGCAGGAGGGCACTCTACACTGGGAGACGGAGAGATTAAAATGTCTGTAAATACACCTGCCAGTTGTGCCGCGCACATCATGAGTACCCATAGCCTTGCAACTGTCCACTCGTTGGAAACAGCTGCGTACATCAGAATCAGGTTTATTATCACCGGCATGTGACATGAAATTCATTAACTTAGCAGCAGCAGTTCAATGCAATACATTATCTAGCAGAGAAAAATAATGATAATAAATAAAATAAAAATAATAATAAGTAAACAAGTAAATCAGTTACGTATATTGAATAGATTAAAAACATCGTGCAAAAACAAAAATAATGTATATTTAAAAAAAAGTGAGATAGTGTCCAAAGATCCAATGTCCATTTAGGAATCGGATGGCAGAGGGAAAGAAGCTGTTCCTGAATTGCTGAGTGTGTGCTTTTAGGCTTCTGTACCTCCTACCTGATGATAACAGTGAGAAAAAGGACATGCCCTGGGTGCTGGAGGTCCTTAATAATGGATGTTGTCTTTCTGAGGCACCGCTCCCTTAAGATGTCCTAAGTACTTTGTAGGCTAGTACCCAAGATGGTGCTGATTAGATTTACAACCCTCTGCAGCTTCTTTTGGTGCTGTGCAGTAGCTCCTCCATATCAGACAGTGATGCAGCCTGTCAGAATGCTCTCCACGGTACAACTAGAAAAGTTTTTGAGTGTATTACCAAGCTGCAGGTCGCATCAGCAGCTCTCCTCAGGGGCTCAGTGTTTGCAATATCAAATCGAGCATAAAAAAGATTTATCTCATCTGGGAGAGAGGCAGTGATGTTGGAAACTCCACTGCGTTTAGCTTTGAAGTCTGCGATGGTGTGCAGAGCTTTTCATAAACTGTGTGTGTTTTCGGTGGAGAGTTGTGTCTGAATCTTGCCCCTGTATTGTTTCGCTGCCTTGATGACTTAGTGCAGATCGTAGCTGCATTTCTTGAGTTCCTGTTGGTCACCGGCAACTTAAGCTCGGTGTTGCACGGTAGGTAACTGCTGCTCGCATGGAACTGTTGATCCAGAGTTTCTGGTTTGGCTAGACCCGGACCAATTTCTGCGGGATAACGTCCGCGATGCACTTCCGGATGAAACGTGACCCCTTCCTGAAACTCAGACATCCTCATCGTGGAAGACATTCCAGTCGATGTCATCAAACCTGTAGCATGGAGGCCGATTGGTCAGACCATCAGTGAATGGTTTTAAGTATGGCTTCCTCTTGTTTCAGCTTCTGCCTGTACCTCAGCAGCAGCAAGATGGAGTGATCCGATTTTCCAAATGGTGGGTTAAGGAGCGCTTCGTAAGCGTTGTGAAAGAGATAGTAGCATTGGTCGAGTATGCTGTCTCCCGTGTGCTCACCTGGATATGTTGACAAAACTTTGGAGAGACTTTAGTCAGCGATGCTCTATTAAAGTCACTGACGACGATGAAGGCAGCTTCTGGAGGGTCTTGTACGGTTCCTTGAGAGCCAGGTCAGTATCAGCCTATGGCGGAATATACATAGCTGTGAAAATAACAGCCATGAACTCCCTAGGCAGCCAGAAAGGTCTACACAGCAGCACATGGTACTCGAGATACAGGGAACAAAAGGATTTGAGGGCATGCCCGTTCTGGGGGTTGCACCAAGCATTATTGCCCACCTCCTTTACTCTTCCCAGAGGGCTCGATGGCTTGTTCTGGTATCTCATCTTTCAGTCAGGTCTCCACGAAGCACAAAATGTTACATTCCTCTGTTTCCCGCTGGTAGGAGATTCTGGCTCTCAGTTCGCACAGTTTATTGTCCTGGGTCTGAACATTAGCCAGGATTATGCTAGGGAGCGGCGGCCAATTAGCACGCCCTCTCAACCTCACCAAGGCGCCGGCCCTTCTTCCTCGTCTTCGCCGCTTCCGAGGTAGCGATGGTGTAATAAATGAGCCTCCCATGGATTGCGTAAGTAGGGGTTCGCAGTTAGAAAAGGCGGCATGTAGTGGGTAAATGCTGTCTTCCTGATGTTCAGAAGAGTCAGTCTATCCTCAGCTTCTTGAACAAGAATTGCGAAGGAAATCTCAGAAATTTGCAGTATACTGTAAAGTAGAAACAGAGCTCACAACACGGCCACTGAGCGCGGCACCATCTTGGAATTGGAAGCTCAATTTCAATGTTTGGGGAGAGTTTAAACTAGAATTGTTGGGGGTGGGAACCAAACTGAAGAGACTGGGGAAGAGGAGGTTGACTCACAAATAGAGAAAGCTTGTAGACACTGCGAGAGGGAGGATAGGCAGGTGATAGAGAAAGGACGCGCTCAGACCGAAGTGTTGTGAACAAAGCGGATGAGCTTAGAGTGTGGATCAGTACTTGGAGATATGATGTGGTGGCCATTACAGAGACTTGGATGGCTCAGGGACAAGAATGGTTACTTCATGTGCCGGATTTTAGATGTTTCAGAAAGGTCAGGGAGGGAGGCAAAAGAAGTAGGGATGTGGCACTGTTGATCAGAGATAGTGTCACGGCTGCAGAAAAGGTGGATGCCATGGAGGGATTGTCTATAGAGTCGCCGTGGTTGGAGGTTAGGAACAGGAAAGGGTTAATAACTTTACTGGGTGTTTTTTATAGGCCGCCCGATAGTAACAGGGATATCGAGGAGCAAATAGGGAAACAGATCCTGGAAAGGTGTAATAATAACAAGAGTTGTCATGATGGGAGATTTTAATTTCCAAAATATCGATTGGCAACTCCTTAGAGCAAGGGGTTTAGATGGGGTGGAGTTTGTTAGGTGTGTTCAGGAAGGTTTCGTGACACAATATGTAGATAAGCCTACAAGAGGAGAGGCTGTACTTGATTTGGTATTGGGAAATGAACCTGGTCAGGTGTCAGATCTCTCAGTGGAAGAGCATTTTGGAGATAGTGATCATAATTCTATCTCCTTTGGAGAGACGCACATAAAAGTTGCTGGTGAACGCAGCAGGCCAGGCAGCATCTCTAGGAAGAGGTGCAGTCGACGTTTCAGGCCGAGACCCTTCGTCAGGACCTCTTCCTGGAGATGCTGCCTGGCCTGCTGCGTTCACCAGCAACTTTTATGTGTGTTGCTTGAATTTCCAGCATCTGCAGAATTCCTGTTGTTTTCCTTCAGAGAGAGGGAGGAACCGACAAGTTAGTAAAGCATTTAATTGGAGTAAGGGGAATTATGAGGCTATCAGGCAGGAAATTGGAAGCTTAAATTGGAAACAGATGTTCTCAGGGAAAAGTATGGAAGAAATGTGGCAAATGTTCAGGGGATATTTGTGTTGAGTTCTGCATAGGTACGTTCCAGTGAGACAGGGAAATTATGATAGGGTACAGGAACCGTGGTGTACAAAGACTGTAATAAATCTAGTCAAGAAGAAAAGAAAAAAGCTTACAAAAGGTTCAGAGAGCTAGGTAATGTTAAAGATCTAGAAGATTATATGGCTAATAGGAAGGAGCTTAAGAAGGAAATTAGGAGAGCCAGAAAGGGCCATGAGAAGGCCTTGGCAGGCAGGATTATGGAAAACCCCAAGGCGTTCTACAAGTATCTGAAGAGCAAGAGAATAAGAAGTGAAAGAATAGGACCTATCAAGTGTGACAGTGGGAAAGTATGTATGGAACCAGAGGAAATAACAGAGGTACTTTACTTCAGTATTCACTATGGAAAAGGATCTTGGTGATTGTAGTGATGAATTGCAGCAGATTGAGAAGCTTGAGCATGTAGATATTAGAAAGAGGATGTGCTGGAGCTTTTGGAAAGCATCAAGTTGGATAAGTCCCCGGGACTGGATGAGATGTACCCCAGGCTACTGTGGGAGGCGAGGGAAGGGATTGCTGAGCCTCTGGTGATGATCTCTGCGTCATCACTGGGGACGGGAGAGGTTCTGGAGGATTGGAGGGTTGCAGATATTGTTCCTTTATTCAAGAAAGGGAGTAGAGATAGCCCAGAAAATCATAGACCAGTGAATCTTACCTCAGTGGTTGGTAAGTTGATGGAGAAGATCCTGAGAGGCAGGATTTATGAACATTTGGAGAGGTATAATATGATTAGGAATAGTCAGCATGGCTTTGTCAAGGGCAGATCATGCCTTACGAGCTTGACTGAATTTTTTGAGGATGTGACATCCCGCCCCCCAATATTGGATGTTTGGTCTTTGTTGTGTGGGTTTCTTTTTGTGGATTTTATTGTGTTCCTTTGTCTTATGGCTGCCTGCAAGAAGATGGATGTTAAAGTTGTACATGATGTACATACTTTGGTCATAAATGTAATTTGAAGTTTACTTTGTAATCTAAGTCCTTCTGCAGGCTCCCTCTTTCCTCAACACTACCTGCTCCTCCACATATCTTCATGTCGTCCACAAACATGGCTATAAAAGCCATCAGTTATGTCTCCAAATCGTTGACATATATGTGAAAAGAAGCTGACCCAACACGAAACTCTGTGGAACACCACTAATCTGCGGCAGCCAAGCTGAAAAGGCCCCCTTCACTCCTAATCTTTGCCTCCTGCTAGTCAGCCAGTCTTCTATTCATGCTAATATCTTTTCAGTAATACCATGGGCTGTTATCTTGTTGAGCAGTCTTTTGTGCAGCACCTTTTTAAGATTCTTCAGTAGGTTAAGAGGTTGGCACAGTATTGTGTGTTGACAGGCCTGCACTGGTATTTGTTCTATGTTGTACGTAAGATGGGTAACAAAGATCCATGGATATTTAAATAGCTGGGGATAGTACTGGAAAACATTGAGGATGAAGATAGCTGGAAAACAGCATTAAGCACTTTACACCTCACGCTGTCAGAGCAGTGCTGCCAGGATAATCAAGGACACGACCCACCCAGCCACCACAGTTTTCGTCCCTCTTCCCTTCGGAGAAGGTGCAGGAGCTTGAAGACTCATACGGCCAGATTTGGTGACAGCTTCTTTCCATCTGTGATAAGACTGCTGAACGGATCCTGACCCGGATCTGGGCCGTACCCTCCAAATATCCAGACCTGCCTCTCGATTTTTTTGCATTACCTTACTTTCCATTTTTCTATTTTCTATTTATGATTTAGGTGCTATTCTCTCATGGAAAAAGTGCCCAATATCAAAATCTGTGGCCAAGTTAAATTCTGAATCTTCATCCATTTCTGCCTCGCTATGTCCGGAAACTTTTTACTGGATTAAAGGCATTTGACAAGGTTCCACACGGTAGGCTTACTCTGAAAGTCAGAAGGCATGGGATCCAGGGAAGTTTGGCCAGGTGGATTCAGAATTGGCTTGCCTGTAGAAGGCAGAGGGTGGTGGTGGAGGGAGTACATTCAGGTTGGAGGATTGTGGCTAGTGGTGTCCCACAAGGATCTGTTCTGGCACCTCTACTTTTTGTGATTTTTATTAACAACCTGGATGTGGGGGAGGAGGGTGGGTTGGCAAGTTTGCAGACAACACAAAGGTTGGTGGTGTTGTAGATAGTTTAAAGGATTGTCGAAGATTGCAGAGAGACATTGATAGGATGCAGAAGTGGGCTGAGAAGTGGCAGATGGCGTTCAACCCGGAGAAGTGTGAGGTGGTACACTTTGGAAGGACAAACTCCAAGGCAGAGTACAAAGTAAATGGCAGGATACTTGGTAGTGTGGAGGAGCAGAGGGATCTCGGGGTACATGTCCACAGATCCCTGAAAGTTGCCTCACAGGTAGATAGGGTAGTTAAGAAAGCTTATGGGGTGTTAGCTTTCATAAGTCGAGGGATAGAGTTTAAGAGTTGCGATGTAATGATGCAGCTCTATAAAACTCTGGCTAGGCCACAATTGGAGTACTGTGTCCAGTTCTGGTCGCCTCACTATAGGAAGGATGTGGAAGTGTTGGAAAGGGTACAGAGGAGATTTACCAGGATGCTGCCTAGTTTAGAGACTATGCATTATGATGAGAGATTAAGGGAGCTCGGGCTTTACTCTTTGGAGAGAAGGAGGATGAGAGGAGACATGATAGAGGTGTACAAGATAATAGGAATAGATAGAGTGGATAGCCAGCACCTCTTCCCCCGGGCACCACTGCTCAATGCAAGAGGACATGGCTTTAAGGTAAGGGGTGGGAAATTCAAGGGGGATATTAGAGGAAGGTTTTTTCCTCAGAGAGTGGTTGGTGCGTGGAATGCACTGCCTGAGTCAGTGGTGGAGGCAGATACACTAGTGAAGTTTAAGAGACTACTAGACAGGTATATGGAGGAATTTAAGTTGGGGGCTTATATGGGAGGCAGGGTTTAAGGGTTGGCACAACATTGTGGGCCGAAGGGCCTGTACTGTGCTGTACTGTTCTATGTTCTATGATTTGTAATTTAAATTTTTTAATATTTACAATTGATTTGTCATCCAGGGAGTGGGAAGCGCAGAATTAAATATGTGATAATTGTACGTTCTAGTATCAATTGTTTGGCGACAATAAAGTATAAGATAGATGGGGATAGAGCTAAAAACATCATGAAGATACAGTGCCTATTTAAAAAAAAGTATTCACCCCCTTGGAAGTTCTAGTTTTATTGTTTTAAAACGTTGAATCACAGTGGATTTAATTTGGCTTTTTTGACACTGAACAACAGAGAAAGACTTTCATGTCAAAGTGGAAACAGATCTCTACAAAGTGACTGATTTGTGTTTTATATTTGTAATTAATTGTAGAATGCCTTGAGGTTTTCCTTAATCCTGCTTGCCAAGGCCTTCTCATGGCTCCTTCTGGCTAATTTCATTCTTAAGTTCCTTCCTGCTAGCCTTATAGTTTTCTAGATCTCTATTACCTAGGTTTTTGAACCTTTTGTAAGCTTTTCTTTTCTTCTTGACTAGATTTTCAACTGCCTTTGTACACCATGGTTCCTGTACCCTGTCATCCTTTCCATGTCTCATTGGAACGTACCTATGTCCATACCGATTCGTTATTCAGTCAGAGAAAACACTCAGAGGCCTTGTTTTCGCTCGATCAATTCTTTATTTAATTTGATCTGCAGCGTCTGGCAATCAACAATGCCTAGCACGAGTGCAAGGTTACATTTATATCCAGAGAAAAAGGTTTCAGTTAGCACCTGTTTCCCCTGTCCACGCTTATGATGGTTTTGTAGTTAGCAATTTCATCATGGTCACAACAGCTTCACGTGCAGAGGTACAGAGTCAGTAAGCGCTTCTATTCTAAGAGATGAGCATGCAGTTGCAACATCGTAACCGTGCCCGGTTCTGTTGTCTAGTTCCCGCCCCTGCTATATTTTCCAGGTCACATACACCATTTAACCCTTCCTATCCCATACTCCAACCCCCTTTTCACTTACACACCTATGCAAAATGCCACACAAATATCCCCTGAACATTTGCCACATTTCTGTCGTACATTTCCCAGAGAGCATCTGTTCCCAATTTATACTTCCAAGTTCCTGCTTGATCAGATTAGATTAGATTATGAGGACACGCAGACCTCTTTTATTGTCATTTAGCAATGCATGCATTAAGAAATGATATAATATTCTTCCGGTGTGATATCACAGAAACACAGGACAGACCAAGACTGAAAAACTGACAAAAACCACATAATTATAACGTATAGTTACAACAGTGCAACAATACCATAACTTGATGAAGAACAGGCCATGGCACAGCAAAAAAAGTTCAAAGTTTCTCGAAAGTCCCACATCTCACGCAGACGGGAGAAAGAAGAAAACGCTCCCTGCCATGCCGGACCACAGTCTGACTCTGAGTCGTCCAAAAACTTCGAACTCTGTTCAGTCCTCCGACACCGCGTACCGAGCACCATCTCCGCTGAACGTTTCGACCCCGCTTCGGTAGCCAGCAGCAGGCAAAGCCAGGGATTTTGGGGCCTTCCCTCCGGAGATTCTCAATCGCACAGTAGCAGTGGCAGTGAACTGGGCATTTCAGAAATTTCTCCAGATGTGGGGGGTGGGAATCAAATTAAAGAGGCTAGGCGTGAGGATGTTAGTTCACAACAGAGGGATGGGAACCAGTGCAGAGAGACAGAGGGGTGTAAAGTGAGCGTAGAAGCAAAAAGTACAAAGGAGAAAAGTAAAAGTGGCAGGCCGACAAATCCAGGGCAAGCATTAAAAAGGGCCACTTTTCAACATAATTGTACAAGGGCTAAGAGAGTTGTAAAAGAGCGCCTGAAGGCTTTATGTGTCAATGCAAGGAGCATTCGTAATAAGGTGGATGAATTGAAAGTGCAGATTGTTATTAATGATTATGATATAGTTGGGATCACAGAGACATGGCTCCAGGGTGACCAGGGATGGGAGCTCAACATTCAGGGATATTCAATATTCAGGAGGGATAGACATGAAGGAAGGGGAGGTGGGGTGGCGTTGCTGGTTAAAAAAGAGATTAACGCAATAGAAAGGAAGGACATAAGCCGGGAAGATGTGGAATCGATATGGGTAGAGCTGCGTAACACTAAGGGGCAGAAGACGCTGGTGGGAGTTGTGTACAGGCCACCTAACAGTAGTAGTGAGGTCGGAGATGGTATTAAACAGGAAATTAGAAATGTGTGCAATAAAACAGCAGTTATAATGGGTGACTTCAATCTACATTTAGACTGGGTGAACCAAATTGGTAAAGGTGCTGAGGAAGAGGATTTCTTGGAATGTATGCGGGATGGTTTTTTGAACCAACATGTCGAGGAACCAACTAGAGAGCAGGCTATTCTGGACTGGGTTTTGAGAAATGAGGAAGGGTTAATTAGCGATCTTGTCGTGAGAGGCCCCTTGGGTAAGAGTGACCATAATATGGTGGAATTCTTCATTAAGATGGAGAGTGATGATGCAGCTCTTTAAAACTCTGGTTTGGCCACACTTGGAGTACTGTGTCCAGTTCTGGTCACCTCACTATAGGAAGGATGTGGAAGCATTGGAAAGGGTACAGAGGAGATTTACCAGGATGCTGCCTGGTTTAGAAAGTATGCATTATGATCAGAGATTAAGGGAGCTAGGGCTTTACTCTTTGGAGAGAAGGAGGATGAGAGGAGACATGATAGAGGTGTACAAGATAATAAGAGGAATAGATAGAGTGGATAGCCAGCACCTCTTCCCCAGGGCACCACTGCTCAATACAAGAGGACATGGCTTTAAGGTAAGGGGTGGGAAGTTCAAGGGGGATATTAGAGGAAGGTTTTTTGCTCGGAGAGTGGTTGGTGCGTGGAATGCACTGCCTGAGTCAGTGGTGGAGGCAGATACACTAGTGAAGTTTAAGAGACTACTAGACAGGTATATGGAGGAATCTAAGTTGTGGGCTTATATGGGAGGCAGGATTTGAGGGTTGGCACAACATGGTGGGCCGAAGGGCCTGTACTGTGCTGTACTATTCTATGTTTTATGAAATAGTTAGATCTAAAACTAGTGTATTATGCTTGAACAAGGGAGATGACAACAGGATGAGGGAGGAGTTGGCTATTATGGATTGGGAGCACAGGCTATTTGGTAGGACAGTTGAAGAGCAGTGGAATACTTTCAAAGAGATTTCTCACAGTGCTTAACAAAAGTATATTCCAGTGAAAAGTAAGGACAGTAAGTGTGGGGAGAGCTAGCCTTGGATAACTAAGGAAATAAAAGAGTATCAAATTAAAAGCTCGTGTACAAAGTCGCAAAGAGTAGTGGGAGACTGGAGGATTCGGAAAACTTTAAAAAGCAACAAGGAACAACTAAACAAGAAATAAGGAAAGGGAAGATAGAGTACGAAAGTAAATTAGCACAAAATATAAAACAGATAGCAAAAGTTTTTATGAATATATAAAGCGGAAGAGGGTTGCTAAAGTCAACGTACGTCTCTTGGAAGACGATACGGGGAAATTGATATTGGGTGATAAGGAAATGCCTGAGGCATTGAACAACTATTTTGTGTCGGTCTTCACGGTGGAGGACATGTCTAATATACTAAAGAATGATGTTATGGATGAAATGGGAGGTGAGGACCTTGATAAAATCACTGTCACTAAAGAGATAGTGATGAGCAAACTAGAGGGTCTGAAGGTAGATAAATCCCCTGGTGCTGATGGGATGCATCCCAGGGTGCTGAGGGAATTGGCGGAGGTTATAGTAGACGCGTTGGGTAATTATTTACCAAAATTTTCTGGACTCTGGGCAGGTCCCGGCGGATTGGAAGACAGCAAATGTCATGCCACCTTTTAAAAAAGGATGTAGGCAAAAGATGGGCAACTATAGGCCAGTTAGCTTAACATCTGTAGTTGGGAAAATGCTTCAAGCTGTCATTAAGGGAGAAATAGCGAAACATTTAGAAAGGAGTGTTTCCATTAGACAGATGCAGTGTGGATTCAGAAAGGGCAGGTCCTGTTTGACAAACTTACTGGAGTTCTTTGAAGACATGAGTGCAGTGGATAGAGGGGAACAGGTGGATGTCGTATACTGGTGTCCCCCGCTCTTCGAACGTTCGCTTTACGAAACCTCACTGTTACGAAAGACCTACCTTAGTTACCTGTTTTCACTAATGGAAGGTGTTTTCACTGTTACGAAAAGTAGTGCGCGATAAAAGCAGCATGCGATAAAAAGCAGCCAAGCTCCTCCCCCAGAACGGCATTCTCGCCGGCATTGCTTTAACACATGCCTGTGAGCCCCTGTTTGCAAGATGAGTTCTAAGGTATCGGAAAAGCCTAAAAGAGCTCGTAAGGGTGTTACACTTAGCATAAAACGACATAATTAAGCGTTTCGATTGTGGTGAACGAAGTAAGGACAAAGTGAGTTTGGCTTGTGGAAGTTGACGAAGATGATGTTGACAACAGGAATTCTGCAGATGCTGGAAATTCAAGCAACATACATCAAAGTTGCTGGTGAACGCAGCAGGCCAGGCAGCATCTATAGGAAGAAGCGCAGTCGACGTTTCAGGCCGAGACCCTTCGAGATGATGTTGAAGAGGTTTTGGCATCCCGTGACCAAGAACTGATAGATGAAGAGATGATACAATTGGAAGAGAAAAGGATAAGAATCGAAACCAAATGCACGGACGGAAAGTGAAGTCGTCCAGGAACTGAACGTGAAGCAACTGCGTGAGATTTTCACTGCAATGATAAAGTACAACTTTAATTTTGAAAGGGTGTGTAGGGTTAGGGCACATTTGCAAAATGGTTTGAGTGCTTACAAGGAACTATATAATAAAAAATGTGCGAGGCTAAGCAGTCGAGCAAGCCTTCCACATCAGCCACAGCAGATGACGAACCTCGACCTTCAACATCGAGGCAGGCAGACATAGAAGAAGATGAGCTGCCTGCCCCGATTGATGAGATGACACCCCAGTGTCCCACCACCCCAACCCCTGGGCCGCGGACCAATACATTGCCGCGGAGAATGCAGTGGTAGCCGGGACGCACCCAGCACGTCTTTAAGAAAAAAGCCGAAATAAACAAGCTAATTAATTACGTGCTGGGCAGCACCTAATTAATTAGCTTGTTTATTTCAGCTGTTTTCCTAAAGATGTGCTGGGTGCATTCTGGCCACCGCTGTACCGCTGCATTCTTCGCGGATCAGTATCGGTCGGCTGCCCGGAGGATGGGGACCACTGCACCACCCCAACCTCCGACTCAGCTTAATACACCATCATCAGTGTGCTCGGCGCTGTCTTCCTGATTCTAGTAAGTGATACTACACTGTACATACGTTATTTCTACTTTATATAGGCTGTGTATTTTTATGAGTTATTTGGTATGATTTGGCAGCTTCATAGCTTAAAGGTTACTGGGGAGAGTGTTTCTGCTGAGAGCGCTTGCGTGAGATTTTCGCTACGGAGAACAGTGCGGCAATGATTGTAGAGAAGTATTTCTAGTTTATATAGGCTGTGTATTTATCATATCATTCCTGCTTTTATGATATGTTACTGTTATTTTAGGTTTTATGTGTTATTGGCAAAATTTGATAGGCTATTTTTGGGTTTGCGAATGCTCACAAATTTTTCCCATATAAATAAATGGTAATTGCTTCTTCACTTTACAACATTCCGGCTTACGAACCGTTTCATAGGAACGCTGTGCCTTCGGATAACGGGGGAAACCTGTACTTGGATTTCCAAAAGGCGTTCGATAAGGTGCCGCACAAGAGACTTATAAATAAGATACGGATGCATGGAGTCGGAGGAAGTGTATTGGCATGGGTAATGGATTGGTTAACCAATAGAAGGCAGAGAGTTGGTATAATTGGGTGTTTCTCCAGTTGGCAGTCAGTGGTGAGTGGGGTGCTGCAGGGGTTGGTGCTGGGCCTGCAGCTGTTTACTATTTTCATTGATGATTTGGAGGAGGGGACTGAGTGTAGCGTAGCAAAATTTGCTGATGACTCTAAAGTGAGTGGAAAAGCAAATTGTACAGAGGATGTGAAGAGTCTACAGAGGGATATAGATAGGTCAAGTGAGTGAGCCAAGGTCTGGCAGGTGGAATACAACGTTGGTAAGTGCAAGATCATCTACTTTGGAAGGAATAATAGAAGGGCAGATTATTATTTAAATGGTGAAAAGTTGCAGCATGCTGTTGTGCAGAGGGACTTAGGTGTGCTTGTTCATGAATCGCAAAAAGTTGACTTGCAGGTACAACAGGTTATTGAGAAGGCAAAAGGAATGTTGGCTTTCATTGCTAGAGGGATTGAATTCAAGAGCAGGGAGGTCATGCTGCAAATATACAGGGTACTCGTAAGGCCGCAGCTGGAGTACTGTGTGCAGTTCTGGTCTCCGTACTTGAGGAGGGATGTACTGGCTTTGGAGGCAGTGCAGAGGAGGTTCACCAGGTTGATTCCAGAGATGAAGGGGTTAACCTATGAGGAGAGATTGAGTCGCCTGGGACTATACTGTCTGGAGTTCAAAAGAACGAGAGGGGATCTTATAGATACATACAACATTTTGAAAGGGATAGATAAGATAGAAGTAGGAGAGTTGTTTCCATTGGTGGGTGAGACTAGAACTAGGGGACATTGCCTCAAGATTCAGGGGAGAAGATTTAGGACGGAGATGAGGAGAAACTGTTTTTCCCAGAGAGTGGTGAATCTGTGGAATTCTTTGCCCAGCAAAGCAGTTGAGGCTTCTTCACTAAATATATTTAAGATACAGTTAGATTTTTACATAGTAGGGAATTAAGGGTTATAGGGAAAAGGCAGGTAGATGGAGCTAAGTTTACAGACAGATCAGCCATGATCTTATTGAATGGCAGGGCAGGCTTGATGGGGCGGATGGCCTACTCCTGCTCCTAGATCTTATGTTCTTATGAAACTTTCCTGAACACAGTTAACAAACTCCACCCCATCCAAGTTTCTTGCTCTGAAGAGATGCCTGTCAATATTAGGAAAGTTAAAATCACCCACCACAAGAATGCTATTGTTATTGCGCCGTTCCAGAATCTGCCTCCCTATCTGCTCCCTGATGTCTCTGGTTTTAATAGTAACCCTACTATTGGGGAGGTCTATATTTAAAAAAAAACACCCAGAAGAGTTATTGCCGTCTTCCTGTTTCTGTCTTCCACCCACAATGACTCAGTAGACAATGTCACCATGACTTCCTCCTTTTTTGCAGCCGTGATACTATCCCTGATTAGCAGTGCCACTTCTCCACCTCTTTTGCCTCCCTCTCTGTCCTTTTTGAAACTCCTAAAGCCATGGCACGCTCAGCAGCTGTTCCTGCCCCGAGACATCCAAGGCTTTGTAGTGGCCACAATGTCATAGTTCCACGTATTGATCCACGCTCTATGTTCATCCTTTTTTAATGATAATCCTTGTATTAAAATAGACATCTCAAAACCATCAGGCTGAATGCATCTTTGCTCTGTCATCTGCCTATCCTTCCTCATTAACTCCCTGCAAGCTGTCTCTACTTGTTTGCCAACTGCCCCATCCTCTGCCTCTGCTCTTTGGTTCCTAGCACCCTGCAAATCTAGTTTATACCCTCCCCAATAGCTTGAGCAAACATCCCTCCCAGAATATTTGTTCCCTCCAGTTCATGTGCAACCCGCCCCACTTGTACAAGTCACCCCTCCCCCAGGAAAGGTCCCAATGATCCAAGAAGTTGAAACCCTGCCCCCTGCACCATCTCCTCAGCCACTCCTTCATCTGCGCTCTCTTCCTGTCCTGACCTTCCCTAGCTTGTGGCACCAGGAATAATCTGGAGATTACCACCTTGGAGATCCTGCTCTTCAGCCTCCTTCCTAACTCCCTAAACTTACTGCACAGGACCTCTACCTCTGTCCTGTCTAGGTACCATGACCTAAGGCTTTTCGCCCTTCCCATGAATAATATTCTGCAACTGTTCAGAGAAATCCTGGCCCTAGTACCCGGGAGGCAGACCCTATCCTGGCGTCTCTTGCTGCCCCAGAATCTCCTATCTGTCCCCTATAACAATTGCTCTGCCTGACTTCACCCTATCCTGCTGAGGCTCTGAGACCACAGTGCTGTTGGTCTGGATGTTGCTGCCCTGCCCAGGTAGGTCATCCCCCTCAGCAGTATCCAAAGGGGTATACCTGTTGCTGTGGGGGATGGGCATAGGGGGAAACCATGCATTGACTTCTTTCTCCCTTTATCCCTCTTGGTGTTCACCCATCTACTCCCTGAATTCTGCACTGTGGGTGTAACCACCTGCTCAGAAGTCTTATCTATCAATTGCTCTGGTCCAGAATGATCCTTAGTTCATCCAACTCCAGCTCCTTAATGTGGTCTTTCATGAGCTGGAGTTGGCTGTACTTCCTGCATCATGGAGACCATCAGGTTCCATGAATTCCACATCCCACAAGAGGAACGTTCCTCTGCCATACCTGCCATCCTGCCTGCACTGTACTATGGGCAACCAGTAGCAAATGGGCAATAGCAAAAGGAAAAAGTACCCTTCGTACTTGTTTCTTTGGCCTGTCTCTTGTCAAACCTTCTAAGATCCCACTCTGACTCTAGCCCCACTCTGATGATGGCCGCACCGCTAGACCCAATCTGTGTTTTATGGTTTAAAAAGTAGGAAAAATTCCCATGCAAGGAGAAAGAACTCACCACGTTTGGTGCTCCGCCTACCTTTTTTTTGCCGCTGATGCTTCTGATGTTTCCCATGCCTGCACATTGACTAGAGTTCATAAGAAAAATTCCCACAGAAAAAGAACCCGTGGTGTTTGTTGGTGCTCTGCCTGTCTTCCGCTGCTGCTGATGCCTCTGAGCTTCCCGTGCCTGTGTCCTTTCCAGCTCTCTTTGCAATCTCAACCTCACATCTTGGCTAATATTTTGAGGCATATATATGATTCCTTAATGTTTTATTTACACTTGCAGTTTCTTAGCCCTACCCACAAAGACTCCACATTCTCTGACCTTTTGTCACCTCTTTCTAAAAATGTAGTTCTATCCCCAACCAATAGATCCACACCACCACCTATGCCTTCTTGCCTGTGCTTTCGATACAAAGTACATCCTTTGATGTTAAGCTTCCAAGTCTTCATTCCAGAACGAAGATGTCCTTTTCAAAGAAAGGGGCTTTCCTTCCTCCACTATAAAAGTTGCCCTTGACTGCATTGCTTCCATTTCACACACATCTGATCTTATCCCATCCTCCTGCCACGCTGCCAAGGATGGGGTTCCTCTTGTCCTCACCTACCACCACACTAGCCTCTGCATCTAGCACATAATTCTCCAAAACTTCGGCTACCTCCCACCACCAAACACATCTTTCCCTCACCCCCACTTTGACTTCCACAGGGATCGCTTCCTACGTGACTCCCTTGTCCATTCATCCCTCTCCACTGATCTCCCTCCCGGCACTTATCCTTGCAAGTGGAACAATTGCTACACCTGCCCCTACACCACCTCCCTCACTATCATTCAGGGCCCCAAACATTCCTTCCAGGTGAGGCGACACTTCACCTGTGAGTCTATTGGGGTTATATACTGTGTTCGGTGCTCCCAGTGTGCCCTCTTGTATATTGGTGAGACCCAACGTGGATTGGGAGACTGCTTTGTTGAGCATCTGTGCGCAGTCAGGATCTCCTAGTGGCCACCCATTTTAACTTGGCTTCCCATTCCCATTCCGATATGTCCATCCAAAGCCTCACCCACTTTCGGTATAAGGCCACACTTAGGTTGGAGGACCAACACCTGATAGCATGAACATCGATTTCTCAAACTTCTAGTAGTGCCTCCCCCCCCCCACCCCCTTCACCATTTCCCACCCGCTAGTCCCTCTCTCATGTTATCTCCTTGCTTGCCCATTGCCTCCCTCTGGTTCTCCTCTCTCTCCCCCCCCCCACTTTATTTTCTTTCTTCCATGGCTTTCTGTCTCTTTCACCAATCAACCCTAGCTCTTTGCTTCATTCCTCCCCCTCCAACTTTCACCTATTGCCTGGTATTTCTCTCTCCCCTCCCCCACCTTTCAAATCTACTCCTCAGCTTTTTTTCTCCAGTTCTGCTGAAGGGTTTCAGCCCAAAATGTCGACTGTACTTTTTTTCCCATAGGTGCTGCATGGCCTGCTGAGTTTCTCCAGCATTTTGTGTGTGTTGCTCGGATTTCCAGCATTTGCAGATTTTCTCTTGTCCCCTGGCATATTAGTTTGAACCACTCCCAACAGCTCTATCAAACCTGCCGGCAATGATATTGGTCCCACTTGAATTCAAGTGCAACTTGTCCCTTTTGTACAGGTCACCCCTGCCTCCCTGGTCCAGTTCTTCAATTCTTCAGCCAGGAATTTATTTGCCATCTCAATCTATTCCTACCCTCACTGTCCTGTGGCACAGGTAGCAATCCTGGGATTACTACCCATGAGATCCTACTTCTCAACTTCCTTCCTGAGCAGGGTGAATGTACGGAAGGCAGCTGGTCCGGATGGAATACCTGGCCGTGTGCTTAGAGTCTGTGCAGGCCAGTTGGCCGGGGTCTTCACGGTCATCTTTAATCTGTCCCTGGCCCAGGCAGTTGTCTCCACAAGCTTCAAGATCGCCACCATCGTGCCAGTGCTGAAGCATTCCACTGCCACGGGCCTGAATGTCTTCCGCCCAGTTGTACTCACCCCCATCATGGCAAAGTGCTTTGAGAGACTGGTTCCATCACATCTGAAATCCTGTCTGCCCACTACCCTGGACCCCCATCAATTTGCCGATCACACCAACAGGTCAACAGAGGACGCCATCTCCACGGCACTTCACTCTGCCCTGACCCACCTGGACAGCCCCAACTCTTACGTCAGAATGCTGTTCATTGACTTTAGTTCGGCATTCAATACTGTGATCCCCTCCAAGCTGATCGCCAAACTTCGCCAGCTTGGTATCAGCGTATCCCTCTGCAATTGGACCTTGGACTTTCTGACTAACAGACCCCAATCAGTTAAGTTAGACAACCTCTCCTCCTCCACTCTCACCCTAAACACCGGCGTGCCTCAAGGCTGTGTGCTGAGCCCTCTTCTGTACTCCCTTTTCACTTATGACGGTGTTGGTTCGCAGACGACACTACAGTGGTTGGCCTGGTCAGAGGGGATGACGAGATGGCCTACAGGGACTAGTTCCAGCACCTGGCTGTGTGGTGTGCCGACAACAACCTGGCCTTTAACACCCAGAAGACCAAGGAGATCATTGTGGATGCTAGGAGCCACACTCGCGTCAACGGAGCTGTAGTGGAGCGTGTATCAAGCTTCAAGTTCTTTGGTGTCCACATTTCCAAGGAATTCACCTGGTCCCTGAACTCCTCCATCCTGATCAAAAAGGCACAATAGCGCCTTTATTTCCTGCAGAGCATCAAGAAAGCTCACCTCTGTCCCAGGATACTGATGGACTTTTACCACTGTACCATTGAGAGGATACTCACCAAATGCATCTCAGTGTGGTATGGCAATTGTCCCGTATCGGACCACAAAGCACTCCAGCGTGTGGTGAAGACTGCCCAGCCGATTATCGGCACCCAATTGCCCACCATTGAGAACATCTACCGTAAATGCTGCCTGGGCAGGGTGAAAAGCATTATCAAGGATGCTTCTCACTCTAACCATGAACTTTTTACTCTCCTCCCATCCGGTAGGCGCTACAGGAGCCTCTGCTCCCGCACCAGCGGGCACAGGAAGAGCTTCTTCCCTGAGGCTGTGACCCTGCTGAACCTCACACCACAGCGCTAAGCAGTATTGCACCCGTATTGTGCTGTCTCAGTACTTTTATATTTGTGTGCTGTAGCACTTACTTTTTATTTGCAGTTATTTTGTAAATAACACTATTCTTTGCTTTTCTGGTTAGATGCTAACTGCATTTCATTGGCTTTGTATCTGTACTCAGCACAATGACAATAAAGTTGAATCTAATCTAACTCCCTGTATTCTGTTTTCAGGACTCTCCTCCTTGTTTCTACCAATCTCTTTGGTACCAGTGTGTACCATGACTTCTGGCTGCTTACCCTCCCTGTGCAGGATATTGTGGATGCCGTCAGAAACATTGAGGGCCTTGGTACCTGGGAGGCAAATACCATCCGTGTTTCTTTTTTGCGTCCACAGAATCGCCTATCCGTTCCCCCTAACTGTAGAGTCCTGTATCACTGGATCCCTACCCTTCTGAGTGACAAGGTCCGACTCAGTGCCAGAGGCACAGCTAAATCCCCCAGCCCCCCCCCAACAGTACTTAAAATGGAATACTTATTGCCCCTGTAAGAAGTTCTCAGGATTTGGGGGCCTTCAACTGTCTGAGGTGAAAGAGATGTTGTGCTTTTTCACCACACAGCCAGTACATACAGACCACGTGAGATCTTTTGTGATGTGTATGCTGAGGAACTTAAAGCTGTTCACCCTGTCAACCCCAGATCCATTGATGTCAAGCAACACACATCAAAGTTGCTGGTGAACGCAGCAGGCCAGGCAGCATCTCTAGGAAGAGGTGCAGTTGACGTTTCAGGGCGAGACCCTCCGTCATGGTCCTGACGAAGGGTCTCGGCCTGAAACGTCGACTGCACCTCTTCCTAGAGATGCTGCCTGGCCTGCTGCGTTCACCAGCAACTTTGATGTGTGTTGCTTGAATTTCCAGCATCTGCAGAATTCCTGTTGTTTCCATTGATGTCAATAGGGGTTAGACCATCTCCATTTCTCCTGTAGTCCAGCTCCTTTGTTTTTACGACATTGAGGGAGAGGTTGTTTTCTTGACACCATTGTTTCAGGGTTTTGAATGCTAGCATCACATTTTCCTTTCTTACCACAGACTCAACCTGTAAATTAACCTCTAGGGAAACCTCCCAAGTCCCTTTGCGCCTCAGATTTTTGAATTTTCTGTCCATTTAGAAAATAATCTACCCTTTTATTCCTTCTACCAAATTGCACGTACTGACAGTGGTATGGTTGACAGGCAGGGCGGTGACTGGGAACAAAGAACCCTTTATTGGTTGCCTGCCAGTGATTAGTGGTGTTCCTCACGGGTCAGTATTGGGATCACTACTTTTCACATTGTTTGTCAATGATTTGGCTAATGGAATTGATGGCTTTGTGGCAAAGTTTGTGGATGATATAAAGATGAGTAGAGGGGTAGGTAACAAGTCTGTGGGAATATTTAAAGCAAAAGTTGATAGCTTTCTGATTGGGCGGGGCATCAAAGTATATGACAAGAGGGTAGGGGTATGGGGTTGAGTAGGATCCGGGATCAGCCATGATGGAAAGGCAGAACAAACTCAAAGGGATGAATGACCTAATTCTGCTGCAATGTCTTATGGTATTATCCCCCCATTACTTCCTCTCCAGCTACGTTTTCCAGTGATCTGATATTCACTCTCACTTATCTTTTATACTTTATGTATCTTTAGAAACTTTTGTATCCTCTTTAATATTATAGGCCAGCTTATTTTCATATGCCATATTTTCCTTAATGACTTTTTTTAGTTGCTTTCTGTTGGTTTTTAAAAGTTTCCCAATCCTCTACCTTTTGTAGTATTATATGCCCTCTCCTTGGCTTTTATGTGTGATTTGAAGATTAAGGCAAAAGAAGTTTTATTACAGCTGAGTGTGTTGCCTTGCATTCCCTGTGAGGGGAGTCCCAGTCAATGCAATATAGTTCAGTGCCTTGTGTGGAATGTACTGATTTTATATCTTTGATATTGGAAATCGTGTACCTAATGAATAGCTGACTGCAGTTGAAGTAACTTTCCATCCTTTTAAGTCAGTGGTTCTCAATCTGGGGTCCACAGACTCCTTGGATAAGGTAAGTCTCCATGGCTTAAAAAGGGTTGGGAACTCCCGACTTAACTGATTTTGTGTTCAGTTAAAATGCGATTTAGCTCTTCATTCCATAAGTATGTTCTGTTCCATTAAGCCCCCATTTACACTATTTCTGTTCTAATCCTATTTTTATTCTCTGCACATATCCCATTAACTCCCTTCCCAGATTCCACCACTGACCTACATAATAGGGAAAATTTACAGTGTCTATGTGTGATGTGTGTGATCATATGCAGAATGTGCAAATTCCAGACAATACTTGAGATCAGGTTAGGAACTGGGTTGTTGGGTTGAAGCAGTAGCTCTGCTTGCTCTACACTGTCACTGGTAGAGTAGTGCTTTGTATTTATAAACTAGTCCAAATTCAGGCATGTTCTTTAAATATTCAGGTGCACCTTGCCCATGTTGCAAATATTCTATGTAAATTAGGATAAGGAAGTGATTTTGTATGATCAATGTGGCCATGTTGTATAATGGATTATATAACTTCCTAATGTTTCTTTTTTATTTTAGGCACTGATACTGTTTAACACCTGGATTATTTGTGTACTCAATTTACACTACCTCAGATTTCTTCATGTGATGCAATTTGCCCCAGTGGAAATACTGCAGCTCGTCATCTGGAATACAAAATTTGTGATTGTATAACATGACTCAGTGCTGTTTCAAAATCTGGAAAATTCTACTGTCCTGTTAGTGTACAGCTTCAAAGTAATATTGAAAATCACTGCTCATTGGTTATTGCGACAAGAATCACCTTTTCAAGTTGTATTGCAAGTTGCTGGAGGACTTTAATGAAATGCAATCATGTCCATTAAGGAAGAGCAGCTCATCAATAGCGAATATGCTGTATCTTTGTTGGAGCAGCTGAAATGCTTCTATGATCAGCAATTGTTGACCGACATTGTTCTAATTGCAGAGAGCACTGAGTTCTCGTGCCATAAGATGGTTCTTGCTACGTGTAGCTCTTATTTCAGGTAAATTGGTGATCTTCATATTTTTCTGTCTCATATGGCTAAATTAAACCATTGCTGAAAGGCCTCAGATTTTTCTGCTTTGTATGGTTAAATTAAACCATTGCTGAAAGGATGCATGGTGAAGATATTGAGATTTAAGATAGTTCATGACATCTGTTGGAGAAATGATTATGCCCATAATATGTAACTTTAGAAAAGAAGTGTGTAGTTTGGCTCTTGGATTTCACTTTGCCATTACCCCAGATTGGCAAGTTTGCAGCATGAAAGGAATGGCAGATGCTGATACAGTTTGGCACCAGCGGCATCGCAGGAGTTGCCAGTCAGCACATTGCTAGCCAATTTGACACAAAATTGGCATGGTGGTAAGAGCCACAGAGAAATAGTTTTTATATTAGAAGCTTGTGACCAGTGGTGTGCCATAGGAACCAGTGTTGTGTCTTTGTCATATGCAGTGCCTATGAAATTCACCCGCTTTGTAAGTTTTCATGTTTTATTGTTTTATTTTGAATCACGGGATTTATTTTGGCTTTTTTTGACACTGGTCAAACAGAAAAGAACTCTTCCGTGTCAAAGTGAAAACAGATCTCTACAAAGTGATCTAAATTAATGACAAATATGAAACACAAAATAATTGATTGCAAAAGTATTCACCCCCTTTACTATGACATACCGAATCATCACTGGTGCAGCCAATTGTAAGTCAGATAATTAGTTAAGTGGAGATCACCTGTGTACAGTCAAGGTATTTCAATTGATTGTAGTAAAAATACACCTGCATCTGGAAGGTTTATATATAGAACATATAGAATTAGGGCAAGTGACGGAAGTCTTTGCAGGGGAGCACTTTGGTTCCAGTGATCATAACACCATTAGTTTCAATTTGATCATGGACAAGGATAGATCTGGTCCTAGGGTTGAGGTTCTGAACTGGAAGAAGGCCAAATTTGAAGAAATGAGAAAGGATCTAAAAAGCGTGGATTGGGACAGGTTGTTCTCTGGCAAAGATGTGATTGGTAGGTGGGAACCCTTCAAAGGGGAAATTTTGAGAGTGCAGAGTTTGTATGTTCCTGTCAGGATTAAAGGCAAATTGAATAGGAATAAGGAACCTTGGTTCTCAAGGGATATTGCAACTCTGATAAAGAAGAAGAGGGAGTTGTATGAAATGTATAGGAAACAGGGGGTAAATCAGGTGCTTGAGGAGTATAAGAAGTGCAAGAAAATACTTAAGAAAGAAATCAGGAGGGCTAAAAGAAGACATGAGGTTGCCTTGGCAGTCAAAGTGAAGGATAATCCAAAGAGCTTTTACAAGTATATTAAGAGCAAAAGGATTGTAAGGGATAAAATTGGTCCTCTTGAAGATCAGAGTGGTCGGCTTTGTGCGGAACCAAAGGAAATGGGGGAGATCTTAAATAGGTTTTTTGCGTCTGTATTTACTAAGGAAGCTGGCATGAAATCTATGGAATTGAGGGAATCAAGTATTGAGACCATGGAAACTGTACAGATTGAAAAGGAGGAGGTGCTTGCTGCCTTGAGGAAAATTAAAGTGGATAAATCCCCGGGACCTGACAGAGTGTTCCCTCGGACCTTGAAGGAGACTAGTGTTGAAATTGCGGGGGCCCAGGCAGAAATATTTAAAATGTCGCTGTCTACGGGTGAAGTGCCGGAGGATTGGAGAGTGGCTCATGTTGTTCCGTTGTTTAAAAAAGGATCGAAAAGTAATACGGGAAATTATAGGCTGGTGAGTTTCACGTCAGTAGTAGGTAAGTTATTGGAGGGAGTACTAAGACAGAATCTACAAGCATTTGGATAGACAGGGGCTTATTAGGGAGAGTCAACATCGCTTTGTGCGTGGTAGGTCATGTTTGACCAATCTGTTGGAGTTTTTCAAGGAGGTTACCAGGAAAGTGGATGAAGGGAAGGCAGTGGATATTGTCTACATGGATTTCAGTAAGACCTTTGACAAGGTCCCGCATGGGAGGTTAGTTAGGAAAATTCAGTCGCTAGGTATACATGGAGAGGTGGTAAATTGGATTAGACATTGGCTCGATGGAAGAAGCCAGAGAATGGTGGTAGAGAATTGCTTCTCTGAGTGGAGGCCTGTGACTAGTGGTGTGCCACAGGGATCAGTGCTGGGTCCATTGTTATTTGTCATCTATATCAATGATCTGGATGATAATGTGGTAAATTGGATCAGCAAGTTTGCTGATGATACAAAGCTTGGAGGTGTAGTAGACAGTGAGGAAGGTTTTCAGAACCTGCAGAGGGACTTGGACCAGCTGGAAAAATGGGCTGAAAAATGGCAGATGGAGTTTAATACTGACAAGTGTGAGGTATTGCACGTTGGAAGGACAAACCAAGGTAGAACATACAGGGTTAATGGTAAGGCACTGAGGAGTGCAGTGGAACAGAGGGATCTGGGAATACAGATACAAAATTCCCTAAAAGTGTTGTCACAGGTAGATAGGGTCGTAAAGAGAGCTTTTGGTACATTGGCCTTTATTAATCAAAGTATTGAGTATAAGAGCTGGAATGTTATGATGAGGTTGTATAAGGCATTGGTGAGGCCGAATCTGGAGTATTGTGTTCAGTTTTGGTCACCAAATTACAGGAAGGATATAAATAAGGTTGAAAGAGTGCAGAGAAGGTTTACAAGGATGTTGCCGGGACTTGAGAAACTCAGTTACAGAGAAAGGTTGAGTAGGTTAGGACTTTATTCCCTGGAGCGTAGAAGAATGAGGGGAGATTTGATAGAGGTATATAAAATTATGATGGGTATAGATAGAGTGAATGCAAGCAGGCTTTTTCCACTGAGGCAAGGGGAGAAAAAAACCAGAGGACATGGGTTAAGGGTGAGGGGGGAAAAGTTTAAAGGGAAGATTAGGGGGGGGCTTCTTCACACAGAGAGTGGTGGGAGTATGGAATGAGCTGCCAGACGAGGTGGTAAATGCGGGTTCTTTTTTAACATTTGAGAATAAATTGGACAGATACATGGATGGGAGGTGTATGGAGGGATATGGTCCGTGTGCAGGTCAGTGGGACTAGGCAGAAAATGGTTCGGCACAGCCAAGGAGGGCCAAAGGGCCTGTTTCTGTGCTGTAGTTTCTATGGTTCTATGGTCTATAATTACCTGGACTATCCCTACTACCTTTTTTGAACAAGGGAACAACATTCGCTTCCCTCCAATCCTCCGGTACCATTCCCGTGGACAACGAGGACATAAAGATCCTAGCCAGAGGCTCAGCAATCTCTTCCCTCGCTTCGTGGAGCAGCCTGGGGAAAATTCCGTCAGGCCCCGTGGACTTATCTGTCCTAATGTATTTTAACAACTCCAACACCTCCTCTCCCTTAATATCAACATGCTCCAGAACATCAACCTCACTCATATTGTCCTCACCATCATCAAGTTCCCTCTCATTGGTGAATACCGAAGAGAAGTATTCATTGAGGACCTCGCTCACTTCCACAGCCTCCAGGCACATCTTCCCACCTTTATCTCTAATCTGTCCTACCTTCACTCCTGTCATCCTTTTTTTCTTCACATAATTGAAGAATGCCTTGGGGTTTTCCTTTACCCTACTCGCCAAGGCCTTCTCATGCCCCCTTCTTGCTCTTCTCAGCCCCTTAAGCTCCTTTCTTGCTTCCCTTTATTCCCCAATAGACCCATCTGATCCTTGCTTCCTAAACCTCATGTATGCTGCCTTCTTCCACCTGACTAGATTTTCCATCTCACTTGTCACCCATGGTTCCTTCACCCTACCATTCTTTATCTTCCTCACAGGGACAAATTTATCCCTAACATCCTGCAAGAGATCTCTAAACATCGACCACATGTCCATAGTACATTTCCCTGCAAAAACATCATCCCAATTCACACCGGCAAGTTCTAGCCTTATAGCCTCATGATTTTCCCTTCCCCAGTTAAAAATTTTCCTGTCCTCTCTGATTCTATCCTTTTCCATGAAAATGCTAAAGGCCAGGGAGTGGTGGTCACTGTCCCCCAGATGCTCACCCTCTGAGAGATCTGTGACCTGACCCGGTTCATTACCAAGTACTAGATCTAGTATGGCATTCCCCCTAGTCGGCCTGTCCATATACTGTGACAGGAATTTGTCCTGGACACTCAACAAACTCTGCCCCATCTAAACCCTTGGAACTAATCAGGTGCCAATCAATATTAGGGAAGTTAAACTCACCCATAATAACAACCCTGTTATTTTTGCACCTTTCCAAAATCTGCCTCCCAATAGTCATAGTCATAATTTATTGATCCCGGGGTAAATTGGTTTTCGTTACAGTTGCACCATAAATAATTAAATAGTAATAAAACCATAAATAATTAAATAGTAATATGTAAATTATGCCAGGAAAGTCCAGGACCAGCCTATTGGCTCAGGGTGTCTGACCCTCCAAGGGAGGAGTTTGTAAAGATTGATGGCCACAGGCAGGAATGACTTCCTATGACGCTCTGTGTTGCATCTTGGTGGAATGAGTCTCTGGCTGAATGTATTCCTGTGCCCAACCAGTACATTATGTAGTGGATGGGAGACATTGTCCAAGATGGTATGGAACTTGGAAAGCATCCTCTGCTCCTGCTCCTCTGTATCTCTGCTGCTACCGGGGGCCTGTAGAATACCACCAATAGAGTAACTGCGCCCTTCCTGTTCCTGACTTCCATCCATATTGACTCAAAAGGGGATCCTGCTATCTTACGCACCCTTTCTGTAGCTGTAGTAGTATCCCTGACCAGTGATGCCACCCCTCCTCCCCTTTTTCTGCCCTCTCTATCCCTTTTAAAGCACTGAAATCCAGGAGTATTGAGAATCCATTCCTGCCCTGGTGCCAGCAAAGTCTCTGTAATGCCCACTACATCATACTGCCATGTACGTATCCAAGCTGTCAGTTCATCACCTTTGTTCCTGATGCTTCTTGCACTGAGGTACACATATTTCAGCCCTTCTACCTTACTGTCTTTACACTGTTTATTCTGCTTCTCTTTCCTCAAAGCCTCCCTATATGTTAGGTCTGGCTTTACTCCGTGCACTGCTTTCACTGTTCTATCGCTCTGGGTCCCATCCCCCTTGAAAATTAGTTTAAACCCTCCCGAACCATGCTAGCAAACCTACCTGCAAGGATATTGGTCCCCCTCGAGTTCAGGTGCAATCTATCCATTCTGTACGGGTCCCACCTTCCCCAGAAGAGATCCCAGTGATCCAAAAATCTAAAACCCTGCTCCCTGCACCAACTCCTCAGCCATGTATTCAACTGCCATCTCCTCCAATTCTTACCATCTCTGTCACGTAGCACTGGCAGTTTGACTGCCATTGAGTGAGTACCCTGGCAAAACTACACCATGAAGACAAGAGAACACTCCAAGCAAGTCTGCAAAAAGGTTATTGTAACGCACAACTCTGGAAATAGAGGCAAGAAAATTTCCAAGTCACTTAATATCCCTTAGAGTTAAATCAATCATCAGGAGATGGAAAGAATATGGTGCAGCTGTAAGTCTGTTTAGAGCAGGGCATCCTCTAAAACTGAGTGACTGTGCAAGAAGGGGACTAAGTGAGAGAGGCCACCAAGAGACTGATGGCAACTCTGGAGGAGTTACAAGCTTCAGTGACAGAGATAAGAGAGACTGTGCATACAACAACAGCTGCCTAGTTGCTTCACCAGTCACAACTGTGTGGGAGAGTAGCAAAGAGAAAGCCACTGTTGAAAGAAACTCACATGAAATCTCGGCTAGAGTTTACCAGAAAGCATGTGGGAGACTGAAATCAGCCGGAAGAAGGTTTTATGGTCTGATAAAACCAAAATTGAGCTTTTTGGCCATCAGACTAACTAAATACTATGTTTGGTTGAAGTCAAACACTGCAGATAATAAAAAACACACCATCCCCATGGTGTTGACTGCATCATGCTGCGGGGATGCTTCACTACAGCTGGCCCTGGAAGGCTTGTGAAGGGAGAGGGTAAATTGAATGCAGCAAAATATAGGGAAATTCTGGAGGAAAACCTGTTGCAGTCTGCAAGAGAACTGTGCCTTGGGGAAAATTTTGTTTTTCAGCAAGGTAATGACCTTAAGCATAAAGCCAAAGCTACACAGGAATGGCTTAAAATCAACAAAATTAATGTTCTGGAGTGGCCAAGTCGAAGAGTCCAGACTGCAATCCAATTCAAAGTTTGTGTCTGGACTGAAAAAGACTGTTCACTCATGATCCCTATACAATCTGACAGAGCTTGAGCAGTTTTGTAAAGAAGAATGGGGAAAAATTGCAGTGTCCAGATGTGCAAAGATGATAGAGGCCTATCCATACAGACTCAAGGCTGTAATTGCTGCCAAAGGTGCATCAATTAAATACTGACTTGAAGGGGGTGAGTAATTATGCAGTCAATCATTTTGTTTAATAATTTTAATAACAGACCAATTTGAAGAAATTTGTTTTCATTTTGACATGAAAGAGTCTTTTTTGTTGATCAGTGTCAAAAAAGCTAAATTATATCCACTGTAATTCAATGCTGTAAAACAAAGCATGAAAAAAAATGAATACTGTGAAGTGGGCTGAATACTTTTTGTAGGCACTTTTTATTGGAGAGTTTTAATTTGGAGTAGAGCAGATCACGAGGGCATTAGGCAGGAACAAAGTGTTAATTGGGTACACCTTTTCTCTACGTCCACATCAGACATGTGAATGGTGTTTAAAGGTCAATTGCACAGAGTTCAGGAACGGCATGTCCCTGTTTATGGTCTGATGAAACCAAAAGGTTGATAGGATGGATGATAAGAGAACTTTGTATGTCCAGAGAGGTGATGAATTTAGTCAAGAAGTAAAGGGAAAAGTATTTAAAGCTTTAGAAGTTAGGATCAAACGGAGCACATGAGGATTATAAAGAAGCTAGAAAGAAGGAAAAGGAATTAGGAAAGCCATGAAAAATCCTTGACAAGTAGGATTAAGATGAAACCTAAGACATTTTATACATACATCAAGAGCAAGAGGATAACTAGGGAGAGAGCGTAGAGCCACTCAAGGGTGAAGAGGGGGACATTAGTTTGGATGTGGAGAATATGAGTGAGGTATGTACCTTGTTTTAGTATTTACCAAGGATAGGAACATGGAGGACCAGAAGATCAGTGCTGAGTATATAAATATGTTAAGGCATTTAGAGTTCAAGGAGGAGGAAGTATTGTGTCTCCTAATGAGTATTAAGACCATAAGATATAGGAGCAGAATTAAGCCACTTGGTCCATCACACCTGCTCTGCCATTTCATCATGGCTGATCAAATTTTCCTATCAGCCCCAGTCTCCTGCTTTCACCTTGTATGCTGTATGCCTTGACCAATCAAGAATCTATCAACCTCTGCCTTAAATATACATAAAGATGTCCTCCACAGCTGTCTGTGGCAAGTAATTCCACAGATCCACCATTAAGACGGATGTCCCCAAGGCCTGATGGGATTTATTCCAGGTTATTGAAGGAGGCAAGAGGTGAGATGGCTGGAGCCTTGACCAGTATCTTTGTGTCATCTGTAGGCATAGGCAAGGTCCCGGAACACTGGCGAGGGGCTATTTGTTGTAGCTGTATTTAAGAAGGGAACAAGGGAAAATCCTGGGAACTATAGACCGGTGAGTCTCCTGTCAGTTGTAGGGAAATTGCTGGAGAAAATTCTTAGAGATAGGATATATGAGCATTTGGAAATCCATGGCCAAATAAGGGAGAGCAACATGGCTTTGTGCAGGGCATGTCTTACCAACTTCATAGAATTGTTTTTTGACAAGGTCACGAGAGGGATTGATGAAGGTAGGGTAGTGTATACTGTTTACATGGATTTTAGTCGGGCGTTACAGTCCCTCCTTGGAGGCTAATCCAGAAGATTAAGATGCATGGGATCCGTGGTGATTTGGCTGTTTGGATTCAAAACTGGCTTGCGTATAGATGATAGAATGTAGTGGTCGAAGGGACTTCTTCGAACTGGAGGTCTGTAATTAGTGGTGTTCCGCAGAGATCTGTGCAGGGACCTTTGCTGTTTGTGATGTATATAAATAACTTAGATGAAAAAGTAGATGGGTGGGTTAGTAAGTTTGCAGATGATACCAAGATTGATGTAATTGTGGATAGTGTAGAAGACTGACAAAGAAAACGGTACGGTATAGATCAGTTGTAGATATGGGCGGAGAAATGACAGATGGAGTTTAACGCAGATAAACATGAGGTGTTGCACCTTGATAGGGCAAATGCAAGGAGATAGCAGTGTTGTTGAGCAGAGGGATCTTGGGATCCAAGTTCATAGCTCCATGATAGTGGCTACACAGGTTGATAGGGTGCTTAAAGAAGGCTCACAGATTCACTAAAGAAATACCTACTACTCTGTATTCTATAAGGACATCCCTCTATTCTGAGACTATGTCCTCTAGTCTTAAACTCTGCCACCATAGGAAACATCCTCTCCACACCCACTCTTAGCAAGGCTTTTCACCATTCAATAGGTTTCAATGAAATCACCCCCTCATTCTTCTGAATTCACTAGGTCCAGAGCCATCAAACACTCTTCATATGATAAGTTGTTCAATCCTTGAATCAGTTTTGTGATCCTCCTTTGAATATTCTCCAGTTTCAGCACATCCTTTCTAACATAATGAGTCCAAAACTGCTCACAATACTTCTTGAGGCCTCACCAGTGTTTTTTAAAGTCTCAACATTATATCCTTGCCTTTATATTCTAGTCCTCTTGAAATGAATGCTAGCATCGCATTTGCCTTCCTCACCACAGACTCAACCTGCAAATTAACCTTCAGGGAATCCTCAACAAGGACTCCCAAGTCCCTTTGTGCCTCCGATTTTTGTATTTTCCTCTCCATTTAGAAAATAGTAAAATCTTTAATTTCTTCAAAGTGCATGACAATACACTTCTTGACACTGTATTCCACCTGTCATTTCTTTGCCCATTCTGCTAATTTGTCTGTGGCCCCTCTACTTCCTGGCCTTTAGCATTATCATGGAAAAGGATAGAATCAGAGAGGACAGGAAAATTTTTAATTGAGGAAGGGCAAATTATGAGGCTACAAGGCTAGAACTTGCGGGTGTGAATTGGGATGATGATCATGCAGGGAAATGTACTATGGACATGTGGTCGATGTTTAAGGATCTCTTGCAGGATGTTAGGGATAAATTTGTCCCGGTGAGGAAGATAAAGAATGGTAGGGTGAAGGAACTATGGGTGACAAGTGAGATGGAAAATCTAGTGGGGTGGAAGAAGGCAGCATACATGAGGTTTAGGAAGCAAGGATCAGATGGGTCTATTGAGGAATATAGGGTAGCAAGAAAGGAGCTTAAGAAGAGGCTGAGAAGAGCAAGAAGGGGGCATGAGAAGGCTTTGGTGAGTAGGGTAAAGGAAAACCCCAAGGCATTGTTCAATTATGTGAAGAACAAAAGGATGACAGGAGTGAAGGTAGGACTGATTAGAGATAAAGGTGGGAAGATGTGCCTGGAGGCTGTGGAAGTGAGCAAGGTCCTCAATGAATACTTTTCTTCGGTATTGACCAATGAGAGGGAACTTGATGATGGTGAGGACAATATGAGTGAGGTTGATGTTCTGGAGCATATAGATATTAAGGGAGAGGAGGTGCTGGAGTTCTTAAAATACATTAGGATGGATAAGTCCCCGGGCCTGACGGAATATTCCCCGGGCTGCTCCACAAGGTGTGGGAAGAGATTGCTGAGCTTCTGGCTAGGATCTTAATATCCTCGTTGTCCACGGGAATGGTACCGGAGGATTGGAGGGAGGCGAATGTTATCCCCTCGTTCAAAAAAGGTAGTAGGGATAGTCCGGGTAATTATAGACCAGTTAGCCGTATATCTGTGGTGGGAAAGCTGTTGGAAAAGATTCTTAGAGATAGGATCTCTGGGCATTTAAAGAATCATGGTCCGATCAGGGACAGTCAGCATGGCTTTGTGAAGGGCAGATGGTGTCTAACAAGCCTGATAGAGTTCTTTTAGGAGGTGACCAGGCATATAGATGAGGGTAGTGCAGTGGATGTGATCTACATAGATTTTAGTAAGGCATTTGACAAGGTTCCACACGGTAGGCTTATTCAGAAAGTCAGAAGGCATGGGATCCAGGGAAGTTTGGCCAAGTGGATTCAGAATTGGCTTGCCTGCAGAAGGCAGAGGGTCGTGGTGGAGGGAGTACATTCAGACTGGAGGGTTGTGACTAATGGTGACCCAGAAGGATCTGTTCTGGGACCTCTACTTTCCGTGATTTTTATTAACGACCTGGATGTGGGGGTAGAAGGGTGGGTTGGCAAGTTTGCGGACAACACAAATGTTGGTGGTGTTGTAGATGGTGTAGAGGATTGTCGAAGATTGCAGGGAGACATTGATAGGATGCAGAAGTGGGCTGAGAAGTGGCAGTGGAGTTCAACCTGGAGAAGTGTGAGGTGGTGCACTTTGCAAGGACAAACTCCAAGGCAGAGTACAAGGTAAATGGCAGGATACTTGGTAGTGTGGAGGAGCAGAGGGATCTGGGGGTACATGTCCGCAGATCCCTGAAAGTTGCCTCATAGGTAGATAGGGTAGTTAAGAAAGCTTATGGGGTGTAGCTTTCATAAGTCGAGGGATAGAGTTTAAGAGTCGCGATGTAATGATGCAGCTCTTTAAAACTCTGGTTAGGCCACACTTGGAGTACTGTGTCCATTTCTGGTCGCCTCACTATAGGAAGGATGTGGAAGCATTGGAAAGGGTACAGAGGAGATTTACCAGGATGCTGCCTGGTTTAGAGAGTGTGGATTACGATCAGAGATTAAGGGAGCTAGGGTTTTACTCTTTGGAGAGAAGAAGGATGAGAGGAGACATGATAGAGGTGTACAGGATACTAAGAGGAATAGATAGAGTGGATAGCCAGCGCCTCTTCCCCAGGGCACCACTGCTCAATACAAGGGGACATGGCTTTAAAGTAATGGGTGGGAAGTTCAAGGGGGATATTAGAGGAAGGTTTTTTACTCAGAGAGTGGTTGGTGCGTGGAATGCTCTGCCTGAGTCAGTGGTAGAGGCAGATACACTAGTGAAGTTGAAGAGACTACTGGACATGTATATTGAGGAATTTAGGGTGGGGAGTTATATAGGAGGCAGGGTTTAATGGTCAGCATAACATTGTGGGCTGAAGGGCCTGTAATATGCTGTACTATTTTATGTTCCTCAAAACTACCTGCCCCTCCACCTATCATCATATCATCTGCAAACTTTGCAACAAAGCCATCAATTCCATCATCCGAATTATTGACATATAATGTAAAAAGAATTGGTCCCAGCACAGACCCTTGTGGAACACCACTGGTCAGCAGCAGCCAACCAGAAATTGCTCCCTTTATTCCCACTCTTTGCCTCCTGCCAATCAGCCAAGGCTTTATCCATGCTAAAATCTTTCCTATAATACAATGGGCTTGTAGCTTGTTAAGCAGCCTCGTGTGGCACCTTGTTAAAGGCCTTTGGAAAATCCAAGTACATACATCAACCAATGCTCTTTTGTCTATCCTGTTTGTTATTTCTTTTAAAAATTCCAACAAATTTGTCAGGCAAGCGCACTTTACTCTTTGCATCAAACCAGGTGTAAAAGACATTCAGCCTGTTGGAGTGAGGTGTCCTGGTCGCTGACGCACAGGGTAGACCTGTAGTAATTCCCTGTCACAGAGTAAAGTGCTGGCCATTTCGTCTGGATATCGCCATCCTATGGATGTATGAAGACATAGACTTTTGTGTCAGTATGGCACAGGGTGAAGATAGCGAGAACCTATAACTTGTTGACTAGGTTAGGTAGATCATGGAAGGTTAATTCAATGACAAATAAGAGAAAATTTACAGATGCTGGAATTCCAAGCAACACACAGAAAATGCTGGAGGAACTCAGCAGGCCAAGCAGCATGTATGGAAAAGAGTGCTGTTGACGTCTCAGGCTGAGATGTTTCCATCTGTTTCAAGATATTTGAGCTCAAATTTTAAACAAGCATTTTCTGACAATTACTTTTAATTGAGGAACTTTACAGATGATCTTAAACCCTGTCTAGAGACTTTCTCTTTGTTATTTGAACAATGTAAAAGGCACAATGGGAAAAATGGAATTATAAGGACCAGAGGACACAGAAACAAAATTAGGCCATTTGGCCCATGGAGTTTGCTCCACCATTCAAACATGACTGATCCTCCCCCCCCCCCAACCCCATTCGACGGCCCTCTCCCCGTAAAGGAGGGAGGGAGAAAACAGAGAACTATCACGCTGTTAGCCTAACATCAGTAGAGGGGAAGATGCTAGAGTCCATTATTAAAGATGAAATAGCAGCATATCTTGATAGCAGTGATAGGATTGGGCTGAGCCAGCATGGATTTACCAAGGGATGCAACCGTGGTTGACAAGAGAAGTCAAAGCCAAAGTTAAAGCAAAAGAGAGGGCATACAAGGAAGCAAAAATTAGTGGGAAGAGAGAGGATTGGGAAGTTTTTAAAACCTTACAAAAGGAAACCAAGAAGGTCATTAAGAGAGAAAAGATTAACTGTGAAAGGAATCTAGCAAATAATATCGAAGAGGATACTAAAAGCTTTTTCAAGTATATAAAGAGTAAAAGACAGGTGAGAGTAGATATAGGACCGATAGAAAATGATACTGGAGAAATTGTAATGGAAGATGAGGAGATGGCAGAGGAACTGAACAAGTATTTTGCATCAGTCTTCACTGAGGAAGACAGCAGTATACAGGACACTCAAGGATGGCAGGGAAGAGAAGTGTGCGCAGTCACAATTACGACAGAGAAAGTACTCAGGAAGCTGAATAGGCTAAAAGTAGATAAATCTCCTGGACCAGATGGAATGCACCCTCGTGTTCTGAAGGAAGTAGCTGTGGAGATTGCGGAGGCATTAGTGATGCCTTTCAAAAGTTGATAGATTCTGGCATGGTTCCGGAGGACTGGAAGATTGCAAATGTCACTCCGCTATTTAAGAGGGGGGCAAGGAAGCAAAAAGGAAATTATAGACCTGTTAGCTTGACATCGGTGGTTGGGAAGTTGTTGGAGTCGATTGTCAAGGATGAGGTTACAGAGTACCTGGAGGCATATGACAAGATAGGCAGAACTCAGCATGGATTCCTTGAAGGAAAATCCTGCCTGACAAACCTATTACAATTTTTTGAGGAAATTACCAGTAGGCTAGACAAGGGAGATGTAGTGGATGTTGTATATTTGGATTTTCAGAAGGCCTTTGACAAGGTGCCACACATGAGGCTACTTAACAAGATAAGAGCCCATGGAATTACGGGAAAGTTACATACGTGGATAGAGAATTGGCTGATTGGCAGGAAAAAGAGAGTGGGAATAAAGGGATCCTATTCTGGTTGGCTGCCGGTTACCAGTGGTGTTCCGCAGGGATCAGTATTGGGGCCGCTTCTTTTTACATTGTACATCAACGATTTAGATTATGGAATAGATGGCTTTGTGGCTAAGTTTGCTGACGATACGAAGATAGGTGGAGGGGCCGGTAGTGCTGAGGAAACGGAGAGTCTGCAGAGAGACTTGGATAGATTGGAAGAATGGGCAGAGAAGTGGCAAATGAAGTACAATGTTGGAAAGTGTATGGTTATGCACTTTGGCAGAAAAAATAAACGGGCAGACTATTATTTAAATGGGGAAAGAATTCAAAGTTCTGATATGCAACGGGACTTGGGAGTCCTCGTACAGGATTCCCTTAAAGTTAACCTCCAGGTTGAGTCAGTAGTGAAGAAGGCGAATGCACTGTTGGCATTCATTTCTAGAGGAATAGAGTATAGGAGCAGGGATGTGATGTTGAGGCTCTATAAGGTGCTGGTGAGATGTCACTTGGAGTACTGTGGGCAGTTTTGGTCTCCTTATTTAAGAAAAGATGTGCTGACATTGGAGAGGGTACAGAGAAGATTCACTAGAATGATTCCGGGAATGAGAGGGTTAACATATGAGGAACGTTTGTCCGCTCTTGGACTGTATTTCTTGGAGTTTAGAAGAATGAGGGGAAACCTCATAGAAACATTTCGAATGTTAAAAGGCATGGACAGAGTGGATGTGACAAAGTTGTTTCCCATGATGGAGGAGTCTAGTACGAGAGGGCATGACTTCAGGATTGAAGGGCGCCCTTTCAGAACAGAAATGCGAAGAAATTTTTTTAGACAGAGGGTGGTGAATCTATGGAATTTGTTGCCACGGGCAGCAGTGGAGGCCAAGTCATTGGGTGTATTTAAGGGAGAGATTGATAGGTATCTGAGTAGCCAGGGCATCAAAGGTTATGGTGAGAAGGCAGGGGAGTGGGACTAAATAGGAGAAAATGGATCAGCTCATGATAAAAATGGCGGAGCAGACTCGATGGGCCGAATGGCCTACTTCTGTCTTATGGACTTCTGGAAATGAATGCTAACATTCTATTTGACTTCCTCACCACAGCCTCAACCTGCAAGTTAACCTACAGAAGGACTCCAAACTCCCTCTGCATCTCAGATTTTTGGATTTTTTTCCGTTTGGAAAATAGTCTGCGCACTTACTTATACTACCAAATTGACCATGCATTTTCCAACGTTGTGTTTCATTTGCCACTTACTTGCCCATTCTGCTAATCTTAGTCTTTCTGCAGCCTACCTGTTTCTTTAACGCTACCTGCCCCTCCATCAATCTTCATATCATCTGCAAACTTGGCAACAAAGCCAACAAATCCGTCATTGATGTACAGCATGAAAAGAAGTGGTCTGAACACTGACCCCTTTGGAACACCAATAGTTACTGGGCGGCCAAGCAGACAAGGATCCTTTTATTCCTACTTGCTGCCTCCTACCAATCAGCCAATGCTCTCACCATATTAGTAACATTCCTGTAATACCATGGGCTCTTAACTTGGTAAGCAGCCTCGTGCATGGCACCTTGACAAAGGCCTCCTGAAAGTCCAAATATACAACATCCACTGCATCCCCTTTATCTATCCTACTTGTAATCTCCTCAAAGAATTCAAACAGGTTCGTCAGGCAAGACTTTCCCTGAAGGAAACCATCCTGACTTTGTCCTATCTTGTCCAGTGTCACCAAGTACTCCATCACCTCATCCTTAACAATTAACTCCAGCAACTTCCCAACCACTGAGGTCCGGCTAACTGGTCTGTAATTTCTTTTTTGCTGTCTTTAGGTTATCATTTAGTTCATCGTACTCATTTAGTTCATCTGCCATCTCCTTGTCCCCCGTTATTATTTCTTTGCCCTCATTTTCTAGCAATCCCATTTCTTTTTTGTTTACATACTTGAAAAAGCTTTTACTGTTCACTTTGATATTGTTTACTAGTTTGCTTTCATATTTTAGGCATTTGACAAGGTACCCATGTAAGGCTTGTTAAGAAAGTAAGGAGGCATGGTATCCAAGGGGACATTGCTTTGTGGATCCAGAACTGGCTTGCCCACAGAAGGCACAGAGAGGTTGTAGACGGGTCATATTCTGCATGGAGGTCGGAGACCAGTGGTGTGCCTCAGGGATCTGTTCTGGGACCCCTACTCTAAGTGATTTTTATAAATGACCTGGATGAGGAAGTTGGGGGTTGGGTCAGTAAATTTGCTGATGACAATAAGGTTGAGGGTGTTGTGGATAGTGTGAAGGGCTGTGAGAGGTTACAACAGGACAGTGATAGGATGCAAAACTGGGCTGAGAAGTGGCAGATGGAGTTCAACCCAGATAAGTGGGAGGTGGTTCATTTTGGTAGGTCAAATATGATGGCAGAATATAGTATTAATGGTAAGACTCTTGGCAGTGTGGAGGATCAGGGGTATCATAGGACACTCAAAGCTGCTGTGCAGGTTGACTCTATGGTTAAGAAGGGATACGGTGCATTAGCCTTCATCAATCATGGGATTGAGTTTAAGAACCAAGAGGTAATGTTGCAGCTATATAGGACCCTGGTCAGACCCCACTTGGAGTACTGTGCTCAGTTCTGATTGCCTCACTACAGGAAGGATGTGGAAACCATAGAAAGGGTGCAGAGGAGATTTATAAGGATGTTGCTTGGATTGGGGAGCATGTCTTATGAGAATAGGTTGAGTGAACTCAGCCTTTTTTCCTTGGAGCGATGGAGGATGAGAGGTGACCTGATAGAGGTGTGTAAGATAATGAGAGGTATTGATCGTGTGGATAATCAGAGGCTTTTCCCCAGGGCTGAAATGGTTAGCACGAGAGGGCACAGTTTTAAGGTGCTTGTAAGCAGGTACAGAGGAGATGTCAGGGGTAGGTTTTTTTATGCAGAGAGTGGTGAGTGCGTAGAATGGGCTGCCGGTGATGGTGGTGGAGGCGGATACGATAGGGTTTTTTAAGAGACTCTTGGACAGGTACATGGAGCTCAGAACAATAGAGGGCTATGGGTAATTTCTAAGGTAAGGAAATGTTCGGCATAGCTTTGTGTGCCAAAGGGCCTGTATTGTGCTGCAGGTTTTCTGTTTTTATGTTTCTATTTCATCTTTTAACTTCTAACGATTCTTTTAGTTGTTCTCTGTAGGTTTTTTAAAGCTTCCCAACCTCTATCTTCCCACTAATATTTGCTTTGTGTTATGCCTTCTCTCTTGTTTTTACATTAGCTAATATGCACCATTTTGTGATAAAATAGCAAGGCAGGGGAGCACTAAGACTTACTGCAAAAGGATGGAATTTGGAACAAAACATAAGTGAAAATACTGTTAGATCAACAACTCCTATCTTCATAATGTTTCAAGTTAGTGAATTGTTTTGGATGTTTCTTCAGGGCAATGTTTATGAGTGGATTAAGCGAAAGCAAACAGACACATGTTCATTTGCAAAATGTCCATGCACCGACACTTGAGATAATCATTGGATACGCATACACGGGTAACCTGATAATAAATGACAGCACTGTGGAGCAGCTCTATGAGACGTCATCTTTTCTGCAGGTAAGTATATTTCCTGACTCTTTCTCCTTGTTTGCAAGTTTTTTAAAGTGTGTTTAAAATGTTTCTACTGGGTTCAATTCAACTCTGTTTTCCCCAATAGAGTATAAAGTAACATACTGGACATTAAGTACATTGTATTTGAGAATAAAAGCTTGCTTCCCCCAAATTCGGCCCTTGCCACTCATGCCCCATGCATGGAAGGCAGAGAGGAATGCCCTTTTTAAACTTGTGGAAAGTATTTATTAGTATGTTAGGACCACCATATTTTTAATGTTTTACTAACCCAGTCCACATTACCTGATCTCAAATTTACAGATATAGGCCACAATAGTAAAGTGGACAGGTATACGAAAGGTGTGAAATTTACACAGCATGAAGTGACTCATTTTCCTCTGAAGAATGTGAAGAGGTGATATAAAATGGTACAGTTTTAGAGCAGCACAGGGACGGGCCCTTAAGTCCATGTGCTAATCATGGTGCCAATTTAAATTTCCCATGAGTGATATGGATCACATGCAGGCAGATGTTAATGTGGCTGTCCAAATGTCTCTGCTTCTTCCAACTCCCCCACAGCACAGTCTAGTCATCTAGCACTCAAATTTCTTAAACCATTCCCCTTTTACTTCACAGCTATGCCATCTCATACTTGACTTTTTCCATCCAAGAGAAAAAGGCTGCCTCCCTGTCCATACTTCTCAAATTTATCTACTTTGATCGGATTGCCTCTTTGCCTCTGGCACACCACAGAAAACAGCCTCTCCTTATAGCTAATCTAGTCAGCTAACTGGTAAACATCTTCAAAAACCTCCACACCCTTCATATAATGGAGTAGTTAGAAAGAAGGAGCCATGTAAAAGCTATGAAATGCAAATTTCAGTGTTGGTAAAGGTGGAAAACACTGCAAATATTATAGACTGCTAACCCAGAGTAGATACGGCGATACAAAAAGTGAGTATCTGAAACAGCTGAATGTGAAGTCTTGCAGTCTAGGACATGGTCACATGAGTAACTTAGGTGCTGTTCTCAAGTTTACAGTGGGCCTTAATGGAACATTGCAGGAGGCCACAGGTCAGACAGGGATTGGGATTAAAGTGACAGGCAGCTAGAAGTTGTGGGTAACTCCCATGGATTGTACCTGGGTGCACTGCAAAGTTGTTATCCAGTTTTCTGGCACATTTCCAATCCACACAAAAGCAAGATATTCAAAGTTGACTCAGGAAAGGAGATAAGACCATATGCTTTGCCATTTCATCATGGCTGATCCATTTCCCCTCTCAGACCCAACTTCCTATCTTCTCCCTGTATCCCTTCATGATTAACCAATCAAGAATTTATCAACCTCTGCCTTAAATATACTCAGTGACTTGGCCTCCTCAGCCACCCGTGTCAACAAATTCCACAGATTCACCACAATCTGGCTAAAGAAATTCCTCCTCCTCTCCATTCTAAAAGGATGTCCCCTCTATTCTGAAGCTGTGAGCTCTGGTCCTAGACTCTCCCACCATAGGAAACATCTTTTCCATATCCACTCCATCAAGACCATACAAAATTTGATAGGTTTTGAATTCTTCTGAATTCCAGTGAATACAGGCCCAGAGCCATCAAATGCTGATCACATGACAAGCCGTTCAATTCTGGAATAATTTTCGTGAACCTCCTTTGAACCCTTTCCAATGCCAGCATATACTTTCAAATATAAGGGGCCCAAAACTGCTCGCAAGTGAGGCGTCACCAGTGCTTTATCAAGCCTCAACATTACATCCTTGCTTTTGTGTTCTAATCCTCTTGAAATGAATGCTAACATTGCATTTGCCTTCCTTTCCACAGACTCAACCTGCAAATTAACCTTTAGGAAAACCTGCAAAAGATCTCCCAAGTCCCTTTGCACCTCAGATTTTTGAATTTTCTCTACATTTAGAAAATAATCTACCTTTTTATTTCTTCCACCAAATTGCATGACTGTACACTTTTCAACACTGTATTCCATCTTCCTTCTTTGCCTATTTTCGTAATCTGTCTAAGTCCTTTTGTAGCCTCCCTACATCCTCAGAACTGCCTTCCCCTCCACCTTTCATTGCATTGTCCACAAACTTTGCAACAAAGCCATTAATTCTGTAATCCAAGTCTTTGACATATAACGTAAAAATAAGTGGGTCCATCACAGGCCCCTGTGGAATACCACTACTGGTCACCAGTAGCCAACCAAAAAATGGTCCTTTTATTCCCACTCTTTGCTTCTTGCCAATCAGCTACTGCTTTATCCATGCTAGTATCTTTCCTGTAATACCATGGGCTCTTAAATGTTAAGCAGCTTCATGTGGCACCCCACACAACATCCACTGATTCTCTGTTGTCTATCCTGGTTGTTATTTCTTCAAAGAATTCCAGCATGTTTGTCAGACTAGATTTTCTTCTGAGCAATTCATGTTGACGGAGACCTATTTTATTATATGCCTCCAAGTACCCTGAGACTTCATCCTTAATATCCTTAACAAGGGAAGTCAAAGCTATTGTAAAAGCAAAAGAAAGGGCAAACAACAAAGCAAAAATTAGTTTTTAAAAACCTACAGAGAGCAACTGAAAAATCATTAGAAGGGAAGAGATGAATTATGAAAGTAAACTAGCAAGTAATATCAAAGTGGATAGTAAAAGTTTTTTCAAATATGTTAAAAATAAAAGAGAAATGAGTGGATATAGGACCGCTAGAAAATGAGGCAGGAGAAATAATAATGGGGGACAAGGAGATGGCTGATGAACTAAATGAGTATTTTGCATCAATCTTCACTGTGGGGACCAATATCCTGGCAGGGAGATTAGCGGGGGCTACTGAGGTGACTTTAAACTAGAATGGTTGGGGGGTGGGAATCAAATTAAAGAGGCTAGGCGTGAGGAGGTTAGTTCACAACAGAGGGATGGGAACCAGTGCAGAGAGACAGAGGGGTGTAAAGTGAGCGTAGAAGCAAAAAGTACAAAGGAGAAAAGTAAAAGTGGCAGGCCGACAAATCCAGGGCAAGCATTAAAAAGGGCTAAGAGAGTTGTAAAAGAGCGCCTGAAGGCTTTATGTGTCAATGCAAGGAGCATTCGTAATAAGGTGGATGAATTGAAAGTGCAGATTGTTATTAATGATTATGATATAGTTGGGATCACAGAGACATGGCTCCAGGGTGACCAGGGATGGGAGCACAAAGTTCAGGGATATTCAATATTCAGGAGGGATAGACATGAAGGAAGGGGAGGTGGGGTGGCGTTGCTGGTTAAAGATGAGATTAACGCAATAGAAAGGAAAGACATAAGCCGGGAAGATGTGGAATCGATATGGGTAGAGCTGCGTAAAACTAAGGGGCAGAAGACACTGGTGGGAGTTGTGTACAGGCCACCGAACAGTAGTAGTGAGGTCGGAGATGGTATTAAACAGGAAATTAGAAATGTGTGCAATAAAGGAACAGCAGTTATAATGGGTGACTTCAATCTACATGTAGATTGGGTGAACCAAATTGGTAAAGGTGCTGAGGAAGAGGATTTCTTGGAATGTATGCGGGATGGTTTTTTGAACCATCATGTCGAGGAACCAACTAGAGAGCAGGCTATTCTGGACTGGGTTTTGAGCAATGAGGAAGGGTTAATTAGCGATCTTGTCGTGAGAGGCCCCTTGGGTAAGAGTGACCATAATATGGTGGAATTCTTCATTAAGATGGAGAGTGACATAGTTAATTCAGAAACAAAGGTTCTGAACTTAAAGAGGGGTAACTTTGAAGGTATGAGACGTGAATTAGCTAAGATAGACTGGCAAATGACACTTAAAGGATTGACGGTGGATATGCAATGGCTAGCATTTAAAGGTTGCATGGATGAACTACAACAATTGTTCATCCCAGTTTGGCAAAAGAATAAATCAAGGAAGATAGTGCACCCGTGGCTGACAAGAGAAATTAGGGATAGTATCAATTCCAAAGAAGTAGCATAGAAATTAGCCAGAGAAAGTGGCTCACCTGAGGACTGGGAGAAATTCAGAGTTCAGCAGAGGAGGACAAAGGGCTTAATTAGGAAGGGGAAAAAAGATTATGAGAGAAAACTGGCAGAGAACATAAAAACGGACTGTAAAAGCTTTTATAGATATGTAAAAAGGAAAAGACTGATAAAGACAAATGTAGGTCCCCTGCAGACAGAAACAGGTGAATTGATTATGGGGAGCAAGGACATGGCAGACCAATTGAATAATTACTTTGGTTCTGTCTTCACTAAGGAGGACATAAATAATCTTCCAGAAATAGTAAGGGACAGAGGGTCCAGTGAGATGGAGGAACTGAGTGAAATACATGTTAGTAGGGAAGTGGTGTTAGGTAAATTGAAGGGATTGAAGGCAGATAAATCCCCAGGGCCAGATGGTCTGCATCCCAGAGTGCTTAAGGAAGTAGCCCAAGAAATAGTGGATGCATTAGTGATAATTTTTCAAAACTCGTTAGATTCTGGACTGGTTCCTGAGGATTGGAGGGTGGCTAATGTAACCCCACTTTTTAAAAAAGGAGGGAGAGAGAAACCGGGGAATTATAGGCTGGTTAGCCTAACGTCGGTGGTGGGGAAACTGCTGGAGTCAGTTATCAAGGATGTGATAACAGCACATTTGGAAAGCAGTGAAATGATCGGACAAAGTCAGCATGGATTTGTGAAAGGAAAATCATGTCTGACAAATCTCATAGAATTTTTTGAGGATGTAACTAGTAGAGTGGATAGGGGAGAACCAGTGGATGTGGTATATTTGGATTTTCAAAAGGCTTTTGACAAGGTCCCACACAGGAGATTAGTGTGCAAACTTAAAGCACACGGTATTGGGGGTAAGGTATTGGTGTGGGTGGAGAATTGGTTAGCAGACAGGAAGCAAAGAGTGGGAATAAACGGAACCTTTTCAGAATGGCAGGCGGTGACTAGTGGGGTACCGCAAGGCTCAGTGCTGGGACCCCAGTTGATTACAATATATATTAATGACTTGGATGAGGGAATTAAATGCAGCATCTCCAAGTTTGCGGATGACACGAAGTTGGGTGGCAGTGTTAGCAGTGAGGAGGATGCTAAGAGGATGCAGGGTGACTTGGATAGGTTGGGTGAGTGGGCAAACTCATGGCAGATGCAATTTAATGTGGATAAATGTGAAGTTATCCACTTTGGTGGCAAAAATAGGAAAACAGATTATTATCTGAATGGTGGCCGATTAGGAAAAGGGGAGGTGCAACGAGACCTGGGTGTCATTATACACCAGTCATTGAAAGTGGGCATGCAGGTACAGCAGGCGGTGAAAAAGGCGAACGGTATGCTGGCATTTATAGCGAGAGGATTTGAGTACAGGAGCAGGGAGGTACTACTGCAGTTGTACAAGGCCTTGGTGAGACCACACCTGGAGTATTGTGTGCAGTTTTGGTCCCCTAATCTGAGGAAAGACATCTTTGCCATAGAGGGAGTACAAAGAAGGTTCACCAGATTGATTCCTGGGATGGCAGGTCTTTCATATGAAGAAAGACTGGATGAACTGGGCTTGTACTCGTTGGAATTTAGAAGATTGAGGGGGGATCTGATTGAAACGTATAAGATCCTAAAGGGATTGGACAGGCTAGATGCGGGAAGATTGTTCCCGATGTTGGGGAGGTCCAGAACGAGGGGTCACAGTTTGAGGATAGAGGGGAAGCCTTTTAGGACCGAGATTAGGAAAAACTTCTTCACACAGAGGGTGGTGAATCTGTGGAATTCTCTGCCACAGCAAACTGTTGAGGCCAGTTCATTGGCTATGTTTAAGAGGGAGTTAGATATGGCCCTTGTGGCTGCAGGGGTCAGGGGGTATGGAGGGAAGGCTGGGTTCTGAGTTGGATGATCAGCCATGATCATAATAAATGGCGGTGCAGGTTCGAAGGGCCGAATGGCCTACTCCTGCACCTATTTTCTATGTAAGACACTAGCAGTATGCTGATATTGAATTCAATTAACTTTATTTCTTACATCCTTCACATAAGGAGTGAAAATCTTTACGTTACGTCTCAGTCTACATGTGCAATGTGCAATCATGGTAATTTATAATAATTTATAATAAATAGAACAGTCAATGTAATAAAAAGTGCACTCATATCAGCGTGAATTAATCAGTCTGATGACCTGGTGAAAGAAGCTGTCCTGGAGCCTGTTGGCTCTGGCTTTCATGGCTTCTATGCTGCGGTACCGTTTCCCGGACGGTAGTGACTGGAATAGATTGTGGTTGGGGTGATTCGAGTCCCCAAATGATCCTTCGGGCCCTTTTTACACACCTGTCCTTGTAAATGTCCTGAATCATGGGAAGTTCACAACTACAGATGTGCTGGGCTGTCTGCGCCACTCTCTGCAGGGTCCTACAATTAAGGGAGGTACAGTTCCAATACCAGGCAGTGATGCAGCCAGTCAGGAGACTCTCAGTTGTGCCCCTGTAGAAAGTTCTGAGGATCTGGGGGCCCTAACTTCCTAAACAGTCTTAAGGTGAAAGAGGTGCTGTTGTGCCTTTTTCACCACACAACTGGTGTGTACAGACCATGTGAGGTCCTCGGTGATGTGGATGCCGAGGAACTTAAAGCTGTTTACTCTCTCAACCCCAGATCCATTGATGTCAATAGGGGTTAAACTGTCTCCATTTCTCCTGTAATCCACAACCAGCTCCTTTGTTTTTGTGACATAAGAAACATAGAAAACCTACAGCACAGTACAGGCCCTTCAGCCCACTGAGTTGTGCCGAACATGTCCCTACCTTAGAAATTACTAGGCTTACCTATAGCTTTGTATTTTACTAAGCTCCATGTACCTATCTAAAAGTCTCTTAAAAGATCCATTCATATCTGCCTCCACCACCGTTGCTGGCAGCCCATTCCAGGCACTCACCACTCTGAGTAAAAAAACGTACCCCTGACATCTCCTCTGTACCTATTCCCCAGCACCTTAAACCTGTGTCTTCTTGTGGCAACCATTTCAGCCCTGGGAAAAAACCTCTGACTATCCACAAGATCAATGCCTCTCATCATCTTGTACACCTCTATCATTGAGGGAGAGGTTGTTTTCTTGACACCACTGTGTCAGAGAGATGACTTCTTCTCTGTAGGCCACCTTGTTGGCAAATTTAATTAGCAGATTAGAGCTCTGGATGGCGATACAGTCATGAGTATACAGGAAGTAAAGGAGGGGACTTAGTACACAGCCCTGAGGGGCTCCTGTATTGAGAGTCAGAGAGTTGGAAGTGAGGGAACCCACTCTTACAACCTGCTGGCGATCTGACAGGAAGTCCAGTATCCAGCTGCACAAGGCAGGGTCAAGGCCAAGGTCTCTGAGCTTCTTGTCGAGCCTGGATGGAATTATGGTGTTGAATGCTGAACTGTAGTCCAAGAACAGTATTCTCACATAAGCATCCTTCTTCTCCAGGTATGTAAGGACGGTATGCAGAGCAGTGGCTATTGCATCGCCTGTGATTGGTTGTGTTGTTAGGTGAATTGTAGGCTATCCAGTTTGGGTGGTAGCAAGCTGCAGATGTAGTCCTTGACCAGCCTCTCAAAAGTATTTGCTTATTATTGAGCTGAGTGCGACAGGATGCCAGTTGTTCAGGTATGTTACCTTGATCTTTTTTGGTATAGTGACAATGGTGGATAATTTGAAGCAGGAGGGCACTCTACACTGAGAGAGGGAGAAATTAAAAATGTCAGTAAACACACCTGCCAGTTGTGCTGCGCACATCTTGAGTACTCGCCCTGGGATGCTGTCCAGTCCCGCAGCCTTGTGACTGTCCACTCGTTGGAAACATCTGCGTACCTCAGCCTCAGAGATGACCAGGTTGCAGGTTGTAGCGGTGGCTTTCCTCAGAGGCTCAGAGTTAGTGACATCGAACCGAGCATAAAAGCGATTGAGCTCATCTGGGAAAGAGGCTGCGATGTTGGCGGCACCACAATGTTCAGCTTTGAAGTCTGCAATGGTATGCAGCCCTCACCACAAGTCATGCGTGTTACTCGTTGTGAATCTTGACTCAATCTTGACCCTATATTATTTCACAGCCTTGATAGCTTTGTGCAGATTATAGGTGCTGTTCTTGAGCTCTAGTTGTTCGCCGGCGATGTAAGCTCGATGTTGCGCTGTAAGTTATAGTTCACACGGAACTATTGATCCAGGCTTTCTGACCAGCTTCTGGGGGACAACATTGTCGATGCACTTCCGGATGAAGCACGAGACTCTCATCAGTGAACTTGGAGACACCCTCATTAATAAAGACATTCCAGTCGACGTCATCGAAGCAGTCCTGCAGCATGGAGGCCGGTTGGTCGGACCAACAGTGGACGGTTTTAACTATGGCCGCCTCTTGTTTCAGCTTCTACCTGTATGTCGGCAAAAGCAGGATCAAGGAGTGATCTGATTTTCCAAAAGCTGGGCGAAGGGGAGCTTTGTAAGCGTTGCAAGCGTTGTAGCAGTGGTCAAGTATTTTATCTCCATGAGTGCTCACCTGGATGTGCTGACAGACTTCCGTCAGCAACGCTTGATTAAAGTCACCGGCGACAATGAAGGCAGCCTCTGGGTGTGCAGTCTCCGGCGTGTTGATGGTCTCATACAGTCCCTTGAGAACCAGAGCAGTATCAATCTGTGATGGAATGTACATCACTGTGATGATAACAGCCGTGAACTCCCTAGGCAACCAGTAGGGTCTGCACAGCAGCACCAGGTACTCCAGGTCTGGGGAAGAAAAGGTTTTGAGTGCATGCACATTCTGGGGGTTGCACCAAACATTGTTGACCATGAAGCATACTCCTCCTCCTTTACTCTTCCCAGTGAGGTTTCTCGACCTTTCTGCCCAGAATAGGGAGAACCCAGAAGGCTCGATGGCATGATCCGGCATCTCCTCCATCAGGCAGGTCTCCACGAAGTGTGAGAGGGGTGCAGTTAGTATTACAAGAGAGAAGGTGCTCAAAATGCTGAAAGACCAAAAGTACATTAAGTCACCCGGGCCAGAGGAACTGCAGCTCAGAGTTCTGAAACATACAGCGTTAGAGATTGTGGTGGCATTAGAAATGATCATTCAAAAATGATTGGCCTCTGGCACGGTCCCAGAGGACTGGAAAATTGCAAATGTTACTGCACTCTAAGGAAGGAGGAAGGCAGCAGAAAGGAAATTACAGACCTGACCTCAGTGGTTGGAAAGATGTTGGAGTCAATTGTTAAGGATGAGGCGATGGCGTACTTGGTGACACAGGACAAGGTAGAACAAAGTCAGCATGGTTTCCTTCAGGGAAGATCCTGCCTGATGAACCTGTTGGAATTCTTTGAGGAGATTACAAGTAGGATCGATAAAGGATGCAGTGGATGTTGTATATTTGGACTTTCAGAAGGCCTTTGACAAGGTGCCACACATGATATTGCTTACCAAGTTAAGAGCCCATGGTATCACTGGAAAATTATTAACATGGTTAGAGCATTGGCTGATTGGTAGCACACAGTGAGTGGGAATAAAAGGATCCTTTTCTGGTTGGCTACAGTGACTAGTGGTGTTCCGCAGGGGTCGGTGTTGGGACCACTACTTTTTATGCTATATATCAATGATTTAGATGATGGAATAGACGGCTTTGTTGCCAAGTTTGCAGATGATACCAAGATTGGAGGGCAGGTGGTGTTGAGGAAATAGGTAGGATGCAGAATGACTTAAGGCAGATTAGGAGAGTGGGCAAGAAAATGGCAAATAAAATACAATGTTGGAAAATACATAGTCATGCACTTTGGTAATAGAAATAAATGTGTAGATGACTTTCTAAACGGGGAGAAAATCCAGGAATCTGAGATACGGAGGGACTTCGGAATCCTTGTGCATAACACCCTGAAGGTCAACTTGCAGGTTGATTTGGTGGTGAGGAAGGCAAATGCCATGTTAGCATTCTTTTCAAGAGGTCTAGAATACAGGAGCAAGGATCTGATTCTGAGGTTTTATAAAGCACTGGTGAGGCCTCACCTGGAGTATTGTTAACAGTTTTGGGCTCCTCAACTTAGAAAAAATGCGCTGGTATTGGAGAGGGTCCAGAGGAAGTTCACGTATGATTCCAGGAATGAAAGGGTTATCATACGAGGAACATTTGATGGCGCTGGGTCTGTACTTGCTGGAATTCAGAAGGATGAGGGGGAATTTCATTGAACCTTTCGAATGTTGAAAGGCTTAGACAGTGTAGATGTGGAAAGGATGTTTCCCGTGGTGGGAGAGTCTAGGACAAGAGGGCACAGCCTAAGGACAGGGGAGCCCTTTCATAGAACACAGAGAACATAGAAAATAGGGGCAGGAGTAGGCCATTCAGCCCTTTGAGCCTGCACCACCATTCAGTATGATCATGGCTGATCATCCAACTCAGAACCCTGTACCAGCCTTCCCTCCATACCCCCTGATCCCTTTAGCCACAAGGGCCACATCTAACTCCCTCTTAAATATAGCCAATGAACTGGCCTCAACTGTTTCCTGTGGCAGAGAATTCCACAGATTCACCACTCTCTGTGTGAAGAAGTTTTTCCTCATCTCGGTCCTAAAAGGCTTCCCCTTTATCCTCAAACTGTGACCCCTCGTTCTGGGCTTCCCCAACATCCGGAACAATCTTCCTGCATCTAGCCTGTCCAATCCTTTTAGGATTTTATACGTTTCAATCAGATCCCCCCTCAATCTTCTAAATTCCATCGAGTATAAGCCTAGTTGATCCAGTCTTTCATCATATGAAAGTCCTGCCATCCCAGGAATTAATCTGGTGAACCTTCTTTGTACTCCCTCTATGGCAAAGATGTCTTTCCTCAGATTAGGGGACCAAAACTGCACACAATAGTCTAGGTGTGGTCTCACCAAGGCCTTGTACAACTGCAGCAGTACCTCCCTGCTCCTGTACTCGAATCCTCTTGCTATGAATGCCAGCATACCATTCGCCTTTTTCACCGCCTGCTGTACCTGCATGCCTACTTTCAATGACTGGTGTATAATGTCACCCAGGTCTTGTTGCACCTCCCCTTTTCCTAATCGGCCACCATTCAGATAATCTGTTTTCCTGTTTTTGCCACCAAAGTGGATAACCTCACATTTATCCACATTAAATTGCATCTGCCATGAACTTGCTCACTCACCTAACATATCCAAGTAACCATGCATCCTCTTAGCATCCTCCTCACAGCTAACACTGCCACCTAGCTTCATGTCATCCGCAAACTTGGAGATGCTGCATTTAATTCCCTCATCTAAGTCATTAATATATATTGTAAATAACTGGAGTCCCAGCACTGAGCCTTGCGGTACCCCTCTAGTCACTGCCTGCCATTCTGAGAAGGTCCCGTTTATTCCCACTCTTTGCTTCCTGTCTGCCAACCAATTCTCTATCCACATCAATACCTTACCCCCAATACAGTGTGCTTTAAGTTTGCACACTAATCTCCTGTGTGGGACCTTCTGAACTTAAAGAGGGGTAACTTTGAAGGTGTGAGACGTGAATTAGCTAAGATAGACTGGCAAATGACACTTAAAGGATTGACGGTGGATATGCAATGGCAAGCATTTAAAGGTTGCATGGATGAATTACAACAATTGTTCATCCCAGTTTGGCAAAAGAATAAATCAAGGAAGGTAGTGCACCCGTGGCTGACAAGAGAAATTAGGGATAGTATCAATTCCAAAGAAGTAGCATAGAAATTAGCCAGAGAAAGTGGCTCACCTGAGGACTGGGAGAAATTCAGAGTTCAGCAGAGGAGGACAAAGGGCTTAATTAGGAAGGGGAAAAAAGATTATGAGAGAAAACTGGCAGAGAACATAAAAACGGACTGTAAAAGCTTTTATAGATATGTAAAAAGGAAAAGACTGATAAAGACAAATGTAGGTCCCCTGCAGACAGAAACAGGTGAATTGATTATGGGGAGCAAGGACATGGCAGACCAATTGAATAATTACTTTGGTTCTGTCTTCACTAAGGAGGACATAAATAATCTTCCAGAAATAGTAAGGGACAGAGGGTCCAGTGAGATGGAGGAACTGAGTGAAATACATGTTAGTAGGGAAGTGGTGTTAGGTAAATTGAAGGGATTGAAGGCAGATAAATCCCCAGGGCCAGATGGTCTGCATCCTAGAGTGCTTAAGGAAGTAGCCCAAGAAATAGTGGATGCATTAGTGATAATTTTTCAAAACTCGTTAGATTCTGGACTAGTTCCTGAGGATTGGAGGGTGGCTAATGTAACCCCACTTTTTAAAAAAGGAGGGAGAGAGAAACCGGGGAATTATAGGCTGGTTAGCCTAACGTCGGTGGTGGGGAAACTGCTGGAGTCAGTTATCAAGGATGTGATAACAGCACATTTGGAAAGCGGTGAAATGATCGGACAAAGTCAGCATGGATTTGTGAAAGGAAAATCATGTCTGACGAATCTCATAGAATTTTTTGAGGATGTAACTAGTAGAGTGGATAGGGGAGAACCAGTGGATGTGGTATATTTGGATTTTCAAAAGGCTTTTGACAAGGTCCCACACAGGAGATTAGTGTGCAAACTTAAAGCACACGGTATTGGGGGTAAGGTATTGGTGTGGGTGGAGAATTGGTTAGCAGACAGGAAGCAAAGAGTGGGAATAAACGGGACCTTTTCAGAATGGCAGGCGGTGACTAGTGGGGTACCGCAAGGCTCAGTGCTGGGACCCCAGTTGTTTACAATATATATTAATGACTTGGATGAGGGAATTAAATGCAGCATCTCCAAGTTTGTGGATGACACGAAGTTGGGTGGCAGTGTTAGCAGTGAGGAGGATGCTAAGAGGATGCAGGGTGACTTGGATAGGTTGGGTGAGTGGGCAAACTCATGGCAGATGCAATTTAATGTGGATAAATGTGAAGTTATCCACTTTGGTGGCAAAAATAGGAAAACAGATTATTATCTGAATGGTGGCCGATTAGGAAAAGGGGAGGTGCAACGAGACCTGGGTGTCATTATACACCAGTCATTGAAAGTGGGCATGCAGGTACAGCAGGCGGTGAAAAAGGCGAACGGTATGCTGGCATTTATAGCGAGAGGATTCGAGTACAGGAGCAGGGAGGTACTACTGCAGTTGTACAAGGCCTTGGTGAGACCACACCTGGAGTATTGTGTGCAGTTTTGGTCTCCTAATCTGAGGAAAGACATCTTTGCCATAAAGGGAGTACAAAGAAGGTTCACCAGATTGATTCCTGGGATGGCAGGTCTTTCATATGAAGAAAGACTGGATGAACTGGGCTTGTACTCGTTGGAATTTAGAAGATTGAGGGGGGATCTGATTGAAACGTATAAGATCCTAAAGGGATTGGACAGGCTAGATGCGGGAAGATTGTTCCCGATGTTGGGGAGGTCCAGAACGAGGGGTCACAGTTTGAGGATAGAGGGGAAGCCTTTTAGGACCGAGATTAGGAAAAACTTCTTCACACAGAGAGTGGTGAATCTGTGGAATTCTCTGCCACAGCAAACTGTTGAGGCCAGTTCATTGGCTATGTTTAAGAGGGAGTTAGATATGGCCCTTGTGGCTACAGGGGTCAGGGGGTATGGAGGGAAGGCTGGGTTCTGAGTCGGATGATCAGCCATGATCATAATAAATGGCGGTGCAGGCTCAAAGGGCCGAATGGCCTACTCCTGCACCTATTTTCTATGTTTCTATGTTGTCAAAAGCCTTTTGAAAATCCAAATATACCACATCCACTGGTTCTCCCCTATCCACTCTACTCGTTACATCCTCAAAAAAATTCTATGAGATTTGTCAGACATGATTTTCCTTTCACAAATCCATGCTGACTTTGTCCAATGATTTCACCGCTTTCCAAATGTGCTGTTATCACATCTTTGATAACTGACTCTAGCATTTTCCCCACTTTCCCAATGTTGTATTTCATTGGCCATTTTCTTTCCCATTCTTCTAATCTGTCTAAGTCTTTCTGCAGCCTACCTGTTTCCTGAACACTCCCTGCCCCTCCACTAATCTTCATATCAGCTGCAAACTTGGCAACAAAGCCATCTAGTCCATCATCTAAATCATTGCTATACAGCATAAAAAGAAGCGGTCCCAACACTGACCCCTGTGGAACACCACTGGTCACTGGCAGCCAACCAGAGAAGGAACCTTTTATTCCCACTCGCTGCCTTGTACCAGTCAGTCGTTGCTCTAACCATGCCGACAACTTTCCTGTAATACCATTGGCTCTTAACTAGGTAAGCAGCCTCATTTGTGGCTTTATCAAAGGTCTTCTGAAAGTCCAAATATACAACATTAACAATTGACTCCACCGTCATCCCAGCCACTGAGGTCAGGCTAACTGGCTTATAATTTCCTTTCAGCTGCCTTCCACCTTTCTTAAAGAGTGGAGTGACACTTACAATTTTCCAGTCCTCTGGCACCGTACCAAAGTCAATAGAGAATAGACAATAGGTGCAGGAGTAGGCCATTTGGCCCTTCGAGCCAGCGCCGTCATTCACTGTGATCATGGCTGATCATCCACTATCAGTATCCAGTTCCTGCCTTATCCCCAAAACCTTTGATTCCACTATCTTTAAGAGCTCTATCCATGTCTTTTTTTAAAAGCATCCAGAGAATTGGCCTCCACAGCCTTCTGGGTCAGAGCATTCCATATATCCACCACTCTCTGAGTGAAAAAGTTTTTCCTCAACTCCGTTCTGAATGGCCTACCCCTAATTCTTAAGCTGTGGCCTCTGGTTCTGGACTCACCCATCTGCGGAAACATGCTTCCTGCCTGCAGCGTGTCCAATCCCTTAATAATCTTATATGTTTCAATAAGAATCCCTCTTAGCCTTCTAAATTCCAGAGTATGCAAGCCCAGTCGCTCCAATCTTTCGACATATGACGGTCCCGCCATCCCTGGAATTAACCTTGTGAACCTGCGCTGCGCTCCCTTCAATAGCAAGAATGTCCTTCCTCAAATTTGGAGACCAAAACTGCACACAGTACTCCAGATATGGTCTCACCAGGGCCCTGTACAGCTGCAGAAGGACCTCTTTGCTCTTATACTCAATTCCCCTTGTTATGAAGGCCAGCATGCCTTTAGCTTTTTTCACTGCCTGCTGTACTTGCATGCTTGCTTTCAGTGACTGATGTACAAGAACACCTAGATCTCGTTGTGCTTCCCCTTTTCCTAACTTGACTCCATTTAGATAATCTGCCTTCCCGTTCTTACCACCAAAGTGGATAACCTCACATTTATCCACATTAAACTGCATCTGCCCACTCACCCAGCCTGTCCAAGTCACCCTGCATTCTCATAACATCCTCCTCGCATTTCACACTGCCACCCAACTTTGTGTCATCGGCAAACTTGCTAATGTTACTTTTAATTCCCTCATCTAAATCATTAATATATATTGTAAACAGTTGTGGTCCCAGCACTGAACCCTGCGGTACCCCACTGGTCACCGCCTGCCATTCCGAAAGGGACCCGTTAATCGCTACTCTGTTTTCTGTCAGCCAGCCAATTTTCAATCCATGTCAGTACTCTGCCCCCAATACCATGTGCCCTAATTTTGCCCACTAATCTCCTTATGTGGAACTTTATCAAAGGCTTTCTGAAAGTCCAGGTACACTACATCCACTGGCTCTCTGTCCATTTTCATAGTTCCAGAAGATTAGTCAAGCACGATTTCCCCTTCGTAAATCCAATGATTTTTGAAAGATCATTGCTAATGTCTCCACAGTCTCTGACACTACTTCTTTCAGAACCCTAGGGTGCATGTCATCTGGCCTTTGGGTCTTTCAGTTCTTTGAGCCCCTTCTCACTTGTAATAGTGACTGCCTCTACTTCTCTTCCTTCACACACTACAACATCTGGCTCACTGCTAGTGAAGACATCATTACCTTGTACCCTGCTATTATTTCTTCAGCCTCATTTTCTAGCGGTCCTATGTCCATTCTAATTTCTCTTTTATTTTATACAGACTTGAAAAAGCTTTTACTATTCACTTTGATATTATTTGCTAGCTTGCTATCATATTTCATCTTTTCCCTTCTGATGATTCTTTTAGTTGCTCTCCGTAGGTTTGTAAAAGCTTTCCAATCCTTTATCTTTCCGCTAATTTTTGGTTTGTTTTATGCCCTCTCTTGTTTTTACATTATCTTTGACTTCCCTTGTCACCCACGGTTGTATTATTAACATAGCATCCGGGTGTCTATCACGGCCACAGAACCTCACCCCTGTTCCTCTGATAAAGAAATTTCCTATCAACACTGCGGTCCTCTTCATCCATCTGCTTTTCTGAGGCACAGCACCATCACTGTGGCTACACCCCCCCCCCCCACCCTGGTAGATCGTCCCCATCAACAGTATCTGAAGTGGTATAGTCACTGAGGTAAATGGCTGCAGTTAGCAGTCTCCTGTAGGCGCAGGGTGACTACCCCCTGTAGCTATCTGTCACCTCATTCTCCCATATGAGCTGAAGGTCCTCAAGCTGTAGCTCCAGTTCTTTAATACGGCTCTCAGGAGCTGTAGCTCGGTGCACCTGGTGCAGATGTGTTCATCCAGGAGACTGGAGGACTCCCAGAATTTCTTTGAAAGTAGAAGACACTGCCCTGACACCATTCTCACTACACTACTATTGCCTAACAGATGAGGAATGAACAAATAAAAACAAAAGCTCCTCTGAACTCTGGCACATTTAAAATAATGACTGCTCCCCTTGCACTTGCATTATTTTTATTTGTGTTCAGTGAATGGTTGCAATGCAACTCCGAGAAACTGCTGTGAAGCTCAGCCTTTTAAATTTTGATTGTGGACCTGACTGAAAAGGTAGCTGTATTTACATCCTGCTGCCTGTCGATTGGTTGCAGTGCAACTCATGATTGAAATTTTTGGGATGTTTCTAAGTGATTGTAGAACTTGCACAATAGAGGGAAGGGCCCGGGATAGCATTGTGGAGCCGAGACCTCAGGGTACAAGTATATAGTTTACTGGAAGTGGTCACTCAGGTACAGAGGGTGGTGAAAGTGGCTTTTAGTCCTTTTTGCCATCATTGGTGTGGACACTGATTTGAGTTGTCATGTCGCGGCTGTACAAGATGTTGGTAAATCAACTCCAAATCTGTGTCTTTTTCAGGCAGTTTAGGTAGTATCCCATAGATTAATACTTTTCGTTTCTGCTTGTTAATGAAGAATTTAGGCTATTGTGCACTCTCAACAGCACCTGACTATTAGATCCTCTCATTTAATCCCAAGTTCCTCTGCTACCCAATATTATCTTTAACCCTGATACAATCAGTAGGCAAGTAACACTACCTTTGAGAATCATGGATACAGTACTAATTTCCTTGCACTTCTATATTCCTTGACATAATGAACATTGGTTAGTTTCTAGTGCTTTCCAGGTGAAAATGATGAATAAACTCTTCTCTGGCTTCAAGCCAGGTGCAGGTATTATTACCACTGACGTTTTGATGACAAACTCTGCCGTCATCTTCAGGGATGATGCCTGGGGATATCTAGTCCGGAGGTACCCATGTATTCCATCCCTCCTGATTGGTTAGTCCTCATCCAATCAGGTTTCCACTCTCCCACCTTGTTTACAGTCTAATTGCAGTTCTTAGAGCAAGACCTTCATCTTTGTTAAAATTCTTTTCCTGTTGTTTTATTTCAATAGCTTCCCTTACCAGGCGATCCCGAAAGCCATTGGCGCGGCACAGTAGTTTTGTGCTGTTAAAGTCAATCCTATGGCCATTGCAAATGCAATGTTCAGCTACTGCCAGTTTCTCCAGGTATCACAAATGGATACACCACCTGTGCTTCTTGATGTGCATTTCCATCTTGTACCCCATCTGGCCAATACATGCTGCTCTGAATTCACAGAGAATCCTGTCAATGCCAGCTGACCAGAGTCCCAGGTCATCTTTGACCTGGATAAACTGTGACTTGAGCTTCTTTACAGGTTTGTGAATGGTATTGACCTGGTATTTCTTTCTTTTCAAATCTTTTTATTATTATTATCCAAAATTAACAAGAGTACATCGAAGTAGGCGACACTTACAATGTCTCATGAAAAAAAACATCGTTTCAAAGATTGAAAAATTTTGGTGACAAAAAAAAATCCTACTAAGCAAGAAAAAGTGAGGAGGAAAAAACCCCATTAGGTGTTCAACCCCGGAGCCATACGTCATACAAAAGCTTCTGAAGATAAACATCAAACCGCCAGCAAGGAAAAAAAAAACCAAAAATTTACAATTAGATTGTGCAGGAAATCTATCAATCAACTCAAATGATAGTAATGAGCAAATGAACCCCATCTTTTCTCAAAATCAAACATAGGTTCAAAAGTTCGACTTCTAATTTTCTCCAAACTACAACATAGCATCACTTGAGAGAACCAATGTGACAAAATAGGAGCCGATGTATCCTTCCACTTCAACAAAATGGCCCTCCTAGCTATCAATGTAACAAATGCAATGACATGTTGGTCAAACAAAGAGATACCGTGGATATTTTGAGGAATTATTCCAAAAAGCACAGTTAATTTGTTAGGTTGTAAATTAATTTTAAGTCCTTTAGAAATTGTAGAAAAAACTGACTTCCAGAACTGTTCCAGTATAGAACAGGACCAAAACGTGTGTCAGTGTAGCTGTCTCAGTTTTACATCTATCACAATAACTATCAACATTAGAAAACATTTTAGACAGTCTCTCCTTCGTCAAATAGTAACGATGTACAATTTTAAATTGAATCAGTGAATGACTAGCATAGATCAAAGAAGAGTTAACCAACTTCAGAATCCGCATCCAGTCCTCCGTCGTAAAAGTCAAGTTAAGTTCCTTTTCCCAATCTTGTTTAATCTTAAATAAAGGACACTTATCCCATTGTAATAGTAAATTATAAATTCTTCCAATGGAACCCTTCATCAAAGGGTTCATACTCGTAATAGTATCTAACAGGTCAGCATCCAATATTGTAAGGAAAATTACTTAAATATTTTTGTAAGAAGTGTCTATCTTGAAGGTATTGTAAAAAGTGTGAGTATGAAAGAGAATATTTATCAACTAATTGTTCAAAAGACATCAGTCTATCTTCTTTAAATAAATCCAAAAAAGAAATAGTACCTTTATTTTCCCAAAGTAAAAAAATTGGATCACTCAAAGAAGGCTTAAAAAAAGTAATTTCGATAAATTAAACTACGAAGTTTAAATTTTTTTAAGATTTAAAAACATTACGGAACTGGAGCCAAGTTTGTAAAGAATGCTTAATCACAGGGTATACATTTAAATTAGCAACTTTAGCTAATTGTATAGGTAAGGCAGCTCCCAATAACAGGGTTAAAACAGGTTTACCCAAATTGGCCGATCGTTCTTACCAACCCAGTGTAACCAAAAGGACATGTATCGCATATTAACAGCCCAGTAATACATTCTTAAATTAGGCAAAGCGAGACCTCCATCCTTTTTCAACTTTTGTAAATGACAATTACTAATTCTTGGTCTTTTATTATTCCAAATAAAAGATAAAATAATAGAATCAATCCGATCAAAAAACTTCTTAGTCAGAAAAACAGGGATATTCTGAAATAAATAGAAAAATTTTGGTAAAGTCATCATTTTGACTATATGGATGTGACGAACAAGTGAAATGTAAGTGGTTTCCATCTACTAAATAAATACTTCATAGAATCCACCAAGGGAACAAAATTAGCTTTATAAAGATCCTTATATTTTTTAGTGATTGTAACACCTAAATATCTAAAGGAATCCGTGACTTTGAAAGGAGTATTATCATATATAGAAACAGATTCATTTAAAGGAAACAGTTCACTTTTACTAAAATTTATTTTATATCCTGAAAAATCTCCAAATTCATTAAATAATTTTAGCAAGGCAGGAATAGATTCCTCGGGATTGGATATATAAACCAGTAAAATCATCAGCATAAAGAGAAATCTTATGGATGGTCTCATTCACAAAAACCTCATAAATATCTTTAGCTTCACAAAGAGCAATAGCAAGGGGTTCTAGTATTAAATTAAATAAAGGACTTAATGGTTAACCTTGTCTTGTCCCCCATGAAAGCTGAAAAAAAGGGATCTACAGTTATTAGTAATAACAGTAGGAATAGGGGTTTTATATATCATTCTAATCCAATTATTAAAATTAGCACCAAAGCCAAATTTCTCTAAAACATTAAATAAATATTTCCATTCGACTCGATCGAACGCTTTTTCAGCATCCAAAGAGACGATGCATTGTGGAGTTTTAAAAGAGGACGAATATATGATGTTTAATAATCTCCGAACATTTGAAAAAGAATAATGACCCTTTATAGGGCCTGTTTGATCTTTAAAAATAATTTTACCCAAAATATTCTCCAACCGATTGGCCATTATCTTTGACAGAATCTTAGCATCAATATTCAATAATGAAGTAGGTCTATACGAGGCACAATCAGTAGGATTTTTATCCTTTTTAAGAATTAAATAGAAGCCTCATAAAAAATAGAGGGTAAATCACCTTTCACAAAAGAATCCTTAAACATTTCCAACATATACAGAGAAAGCAATTTTCCAAACTTTTTATAAAATTCTACAGGATATCCATCAAGTCCAGGGGCCTTACCAGATTGCATTGAAAAAATAGCTTTATGAATTTCTGCTCCAGTAACTTGGGCATCAAGAGTTTTTTTTGCTCCTCAACAGAAATTTGAGGAAAAACAATCTTTCGTAAAAAAAAATATTCATTTTAGAAGAATCTACTGGACATTGAGATTTATAAAGTTCAGTATAAAAATCTTGAAAAATCTTATTAATTTCTTCATATTCCCAAGCCAGGGTACCATCGTTCCTACGGATTTTCAAAATTTGCCTTTTGGCTCTGGCTGTTTTTAATTGAGATGCAAGCAGTTTGTTATTTTTATCTCCAAGCATATAAAATTGGCTCTTTAGCTTAAGCAAGTAGCCTTTAATAGGATGAGTTAATAATAGATTATATTGTGATTGAAGTTCCACCCTTTGTTTGAATAAATCAATATTAGGGGAGATTGCATAAATATTATCTAAGTCTTTAATTTGTTTTGAAATCGTATCTAATTCTACTTTAGTCTGTTTTTTAAGCTTAGCTGAATAAAAAATGATCTGACCACGTAAAAATGCTTTAAATGTTTCCCACATGATTAATTTAGACATACCCCCTATATCATTAAAAAGAAAAAAAATATTTTATCTGGGTTTCAATGAAGCTGACAAAGTCAGAGTTCTGCAATAATGTCTGAGACATGCGCCATGCTGGGCGGGCAAGAATGGCATCATCAAATTCAAAAGACAAACTCAGGCGCATGATCAGATATAGCAATAGCGTCATATTCACAATTCTTAACACTAGACAAGAAGCAAGGATCGACTATAATATAATCGATCCACGAATATTTTTTATAAACATGTGAAAAAAAGAATATTCTCTGTTATCGGGATGTAAATATCTCCATAATTCAATCAATCCAAAGTTGGTCAAAAAAGAGTTAATAAGTGACGCGGAGCGATTTGGAAGTCGCTGATTGGTTGAGCTTTTGTCAATCAAAGGATTTAAACAGCAGTTAAAATCCCCACCCATTATTAACATATATTTATTTAAATCAGGCAGTAAAGCAAATACCTTTTTAAAAAAAAAGGATCATCTAAGTTAGGACCATACAAATTGACCAGAACAACTTTTCTGTTACAGATTACTCCTTTAACAATTAAAAATCTACCATTAGAATCTGACTTAATATCCTCTTGAGTCAGAGGATTTAATAAAGATGGACACCCCCTTAGTTTTACTCTGAGAAGTGGAGTGAAATTGCAAACCCCTCCACCATCCAAAAAATCTATTTTGGTCTCCTGCCCTGATATGTGTCTCTTGGGCAAAAATTATATCAGGTTGGAATCGGTTAATAACTTTAGAAGTCTTTTTTCGTTTGATAGGATGATTCCAACCACATACATTCCAACTTATTACATTAATCCATTTAAAGGAATAGATAGAGTGGACAGCCAGCGCCTCTCTCCAGGGCACCACCTCAATACAAGAGGGCATGGCTTTAAGGTAAGGGTAGGAAGTTCAAGGGGGATATTAGAGGAAGATTTTTTACTTAGAGGGTTGTTGGTGTGTGGAATGCACTGCCTGAGTCAGTGGTGGAGGCAGATATACTAGTGAAATTTAAGAGACTGCTAGACAGGTATATCGAGGAATTTAAGGTGGGGGCTTATATGGGAGGCAGGGTTTGAGGGTCGGCACAACATTGTGGGCCGAAGGGCCTGTATTGTGCTGTACTATTCAATGTTCTAAATACCATACTATAATTTTATTCTACTTTACACATGCGCAGAGCACATACCAATATAGGATGATCAAAAATAGCGGCGATGAAGAATACAACCACATAGAAAACACACATGCTCCGGAACCATCCAATGGGGAAAAAAAACCCTAAGTCTAACCCCACCGCCCCTCCCCCCCATAGCCTGAAAAAAAAGCAGGCACCCTGTGATAGAATACGAAGCCAGGGACTGCTCTGTCTGTACAAAAAAAATTTAAAAAGATTCTCTCTCCCTCCCCCTCGTTATTAAAAAAAACCGAAACCCACTGACCTTGTAACAGGAGCAACAAAATCTTAGCAAAGGAAATTGTTTACATTCCAGCATCTGCAAACTATACCATGTTTATATTTAATCATTTTTAAACAAAAAGAACCGAAATAATGTTATCTCTTAAAAAGAAAAAAAACAAGCGCCATTTAAACTTTAACAAAATCCCTAAAAAAAAGCTTTAAATTCGGTTATAAGACACTATAATAAAGCAAAAAAAAAGTTAATAGCATATTTAACCCAACTAAATTTTCAAAAATACCAACTAGTAATATTGTATAATTGAACCCTCCCTTAAATATATATATAAAAAAGCCCCATTAGTAGGAAAAACAATTAATTAAGAAAGAAACAAAAAAATCATCAAACCAGATACAAGATTAAAGGAACAAGTCCCTTTACCTTCTTTTTCTCAGTCGAATGTCCGAATAACCATTTAAACAGTCATACTTGAACCATAGATCTTCTTTCCAACAAAACCAATGATATGCAATAACGAACAAATCCCCTTATCTTCTTTTAATAGTCTCTCAATGAAATGTCCAAGTAACCTTCATAAATCTTCTTTCCGAAATGCCAATAATATACAGATAGCCAAACAACCTTTCAGACAGTTCATTCAGCAGCTGCAGCAGGTATAGTTTGAGCGAATGTCAGTGCAACTTTAGGATCAAAAAATATACGAGGAGGAGAATTAGGAAAAACTTTAATTCTTGTTGGGTAACACAAGGAAGGGAACAGTTTCTTATCATATGCCTGTTTCATTACCAGAGCAAATTTTGATCTTTGTTCCATTACCTCCTTTGGATAATCCTCATAAAAATGGAGCTCAGATTCCTTAAATCATAAAATTGTTTTCTTACCTGTCGCATTAATTGATCTTTAATTTTAAAGTGATGAAAACAAACCAAAACAGACCTTAGTTTATATGGATCTTTAGATTTCGAAGTAAAAGCTCTGTGTGCTCTTTCTATAGTAGGCGATTGTGATAATATGGTAGGAAATAAGGTATGAGAACGCTTACCAAAGTAAGCAGTTAAATCTCCATCTTCGGCTCCTTGCAGCCCAACAATTCGTATATTCCTTCGGCAAGACCTAGTTTCCAGGTCTATAATCTTATTTTGATATCTTTCCAAACAAGTTGTAGTTTCAAACAATTTTTGCTTAGTTATCTTAAATTCCTCTTCGCGTGTGTAATAACTTGAGTTTCCAGGTCTTTAAGTTTTCCCAGAAATGACTTCATTTCATTACTATTCTTTTCCAGTTGGTCTTTAATTGACCCATTTTGATATTTAATTGAATTCAGTGTCATAGAAACATAGAAAATAGGTGCAGGAGTAGGCCATTCTGCTCTTCGAGCCTGCACCGCCATTCAGTACAATCATGGCTGATCATCCAACTCAGAACCCTGCACCTGCCTTCTCTCCATACCCCCTGATCCCTTTAGCCACAAGGGCCATATCTAACTCCCTCTTAAATATAGCCAATGAACTGGCCTCAATTGTTTTCCTGTGGCAGAGAATTCCACAGATTCACCACTCTCTGTGTGAAGAAGTTTTTCCTCATCTCGGTCCTAAAAGGCTTCCCCTTTATCCTCAAACTGTGACCCCTCGTTCTGGACTTCCCCAACATCGGGAACAATCTTCCTACATCTAGCCTGTCCAATCCCTTTAGAATTTTATACGTTTCAATCAGATCCCCCCTCAATCTTCTAAAGTCCAGAGAGTATAAGCCTAGTTGATCCAGTCTTTCATCATATGAAAGACCTGCCATCCCAGGAATCAAACTGGTGAACTTTCTTTGTACTCCCTCTATGGCAAGAATGTCTTTCCTCAGATTAGGGGACCAAAACTGCACACCATACTCCAGGTGTGGTCTCACCAAGGCCTTGTACAACTGCAGTAGTACCTCCCTGCTCCTGTACTCGAATCCTCTTGCTATGAATGCCAGCATACCATTCGCCTTTTTCATCGCCTGGTGTACAATGACACCCAGGTCTCGTTGCACCTCCCCTTTTCCGAATCGGCCACCATAGAGATAATAATCTGTTTTCCTGTTTTTGCCACCAAAGTGGATAACCTCACATTTATCCACAATAAATTGCATCTGCTATGAATTTCCCACTCACCTAACCTATCCAAGTCACCCTGCATCCTCTTAGCATCCTTCTCACAGCTAACACCGCTGTCCAGCTTCGTGTCATCCACAAATCAATAAAGTCTGTCTATCTCTAAACTTGGAGATGCTGCATTTAATTCCCTCGTCTAAGTCATTAATATATATTGTAAACAACTGGGGTCCCAACACTGAGCCTTGCAGTACCCCACTCGTCACTGTCTGCCATTCTGAAAAGGTCCTGTTTAGTCCCACTCTTTGCTTCCAGTCTGCAACCAATTCTCTATCCACATCAATACCATACCCCCAGTACCATATGCTTTAAGTTTGCACACTAATCTCCTGTGTGGGACCTTGCCAAAAGCCTTTTGAAAATTCAAATATACCACATCCACTGGTTCTCTCCCCTATCCATTCTACTAGTTACATCCTCAAAAAATTCTATGAGATTCGTCAGACATGATTTTCCTTTCACAAATCCATGCTGACTTCGTCAGATAATTTCACTGCTTTCCAAATGTGCTGTTATCACATCTTTGATAATTGACTCTAGCATTTTCTCCACCACCGATGTCAGGCTAACCGGTCTATAATTCCCCGGTTTGTCTCTCTCTCCTTTTTTAAAAAGCGGGGTTACATTAGCCACCCTCCAATCCTCAGGAACTAATCCAGGATCTAAAGAGTTTTGAAAAATTATCACTAATGCATCCACTATTTCTTGGGCTACTTCCTTAAGCACTCTGGGATGCAGACCATCTGGCCCTGGGGATTTATCTGCCTTCAATCCCTTCAATTTACCTAACACCAGTTCCCTACTAACATGTATTTCCCTCAGTTCCTCCATCTCACTGGACCCTCTGTCCCCTACTATTTCTGGAAGATTATTTATGTCCTCCTTAGTGAAGACAGAACCAAAGTAGTTATTCAATAGGTCTGCCATGTCCTTGTTCCCCATGATCAATTCACCTGTTTCTGACTGTAAGGGACCTACAATTGTCTTAACCAATCTTTTTCTTTTCACATATCTATAAAAGCTTTTACAGTCAGTTTTTATGTTCCCTGCCAGCTTTCTCATAATCTTTTTTTCCTTTCTTAACTAAGCCCTTTGTCCTCCTCTGCTGGACTCTGAATTTCTCCCAGTCCTCAGGTGTGCTGCTTTTTCTGGCTAATTTGTATATTTCTTCTTTGGAATTGATACTATCCCTAATTTCCCTTGTCAGTTCCCGTGTCCGAACCATATCTTCAGCACATGGTGGCATTTCGTCAGATCTTCCTTTTGCATCTTTCCTTTCCCATTACCTTTATCACTAGGTTCAGACAAGTTCTTCCCACTTCTCGTAGACGTAGACATATTGTTCCCCTTCAAGAATCAGCAAATAAAAATTTTAAATTCTAAGTTTAAACTAAGGGGAAAGGAACAAAACTGGGAGCAGCACAAAAACTGCATTTACAGACAGGCGCAGTCTCCTGATCTGGTATTTCTTTAGGATCCTGGCAGTCCTAGAAACCATGAGGAAGACAGGTGGTAGCGACAGGTTCCTCCTCGTTGTTAGGTTTCCTGGTTTTCCTGTCAGCCCTCTTAAGGTCCTTCACCTTGTACCTATTCCGTAGGAATATTGTGCATAATCTTCCTATTTCCTCAGGGAGACTCTTCGGGCCCAAAAGTTTTTGCATGGATAATCAAAGTAAAAATTTGATTTACTGAAGAAATCCGGACTCCCAGAGACATGCAAGACACTTCTGCCTGAGATGCTGATACCAGCTAGACTTTATGGGCTCCCTAAGATACACAAGGAAGGTACCCCCCCCCCCCAAAGCCTATTGTTAGTGGGATAGATTATCCAACTTGCTACCTGGCTAAGCATTGAATGGCGGAGCAGACTCGATGGGCTGAATGGCCTACTTTGTTCCTATATCTTATGGTCTTATGGGTATAGATATCAGTGGACTAGACATGGCCAGGCTTCACCCCTGAAGAAGATGGCAGAGTTTGTCATCAAAACGTCAGTTACCAATATCTGTATCTGGCTTGAAGCCAGAGAAGAGTTTATTGCTTAGTTTCCTCTGTGCTTCTTGCTGTTCGCTGCACAGTTTGCAGGAACCTCATCTATTTGCAAAATTTCCACCAATGCCATCTTTTAGATTGTGTAATTGAAAAAACAAGTAAGTTTTTCTTTTGATTTTCAGTTACCAGTATTAGTTTTGCTCTTTGCTGTCAGTGGTATTTCAGGCCAGACTGCTGAGCAAAAAAAAACCTACAATACTCTTCAGGTAATCATTAACTGATTGTTTTTTTTATGACATGACATTAATTTGTATTCTGTCACTCTTCCCATTGCAGCTGCTACACAGATCCATTTCCTCTCCCCAAGATTTGGCCTCCACAACTGCCTGTGGCAAAGAATTCCACAGATTTACCACTCTCTGGCTAAAGAAATGCCCCCTCATCTCCATTCGAAAAGGACACCCCTCTATTTTGAGGCAGTGTTCTCTGCTCTAAGACATTACCACCCTTAGGAAACATACTCTCCACATCCACTCTTATCAAGGCCTTTCACCATTCGATTGGTTTCAATGAGGTCACCCCTCATTCTTCTGAATTCTAGTGAATACAGGCCCAGAGTCATCAAAATCTGTTCATATGACAAGGCATTCAAACCTGGAATCATTTTCGTGATTGCATCTACCCATATATCTTTTTGGTTATGTTCTTGACACAAATCTTGGAGTGAAACTTTTCTAATTTCTAGCTGAGAGACAAGGACACAAAACTGTTTTCATGCAGTTCACTTGCCTGTTTGTTTCATCCCCTTTGAACCACTATAGTGAATTCAAGCATTTAAGTTTGAGATGTTCTTTACTTAAATATTAATTTAATGTCTTGAACTCAATACACAACCTAAATATATTGTGTTACTGAGCAACATTTTGCATTTGCTATTAGTTTAATTCATATTCTATAAATTTAAGTGCTGAATGTAAAATGAATTTAAATATTTCTTTGTGCAGGTGGAAAATATATCTCAGCGTTGTCGGGAATATTTAATAAAAAAGGTGAATGCTGAGAACTGTGTTCGATTACTCAGCTTCGCAGACATGTACAACTGTGAAGAGCTCAAACTGAGTGCAAAGCGAATGGTAGAGCATAAATTCACCACTGTTTATCATCAAGAAGCATTTTTGCAGTTATCACATGATCTACTGATTGATATCCTTAGCAGTGACAATTTAAATGTTGAGAAGGAAGAGACGGTTCGTGAAGCTGCCATGCTGTGGCTTGAATATGATACTGAATCACGATCCCAGTATTTATCTTCAGTCCTTGGCCAAATAAGGATTGATGCACTTTCTGAGGTAACACAGAGAGCTTGGTTCCAAGGCTTACCACCGAACGACAAGTCTGTTGTGGTGCAAGGACTGTACAAATCTATGCCAAAATTCTTCAAACCACGACTTGGTATGACAAAAGAAGAGATGCTTATATTCACTGAAGTCACTGGTGAAAATCCTCGTTCTTCCTTCTGTGCAGTTTGTTACAGTCCTCAGGCTGAGAAGGTATACAAGCTGTGTAATCCCCCTGGGGATCTCCAGAGAGTGGGGACTCTGGTCACTCCTGATAATGATATTTACATTGCAGGTGGACAGGTACCTCTGAAAACGTCCATCACCAACAATAGTAAAGCAACTAAACTTCAGGCTGCATATAGACCTGTTAATTGTTTCTACCTGTTTGATGCTCAGCTGAATACATGGGTTCCAAAGTCTCCAATGCTGTGTGCTCGCAACCGGCCTTCACTGGTTTGCTGTGAAGGCTATATCTATGCAATCGGAGGGGACAATGTTGCTGGGGAAATGAACAAACGGACCGTAGAGAGGTACGATTGTGAAGCAGATGAATGGACGTTAGTGAATCCCTTGCCTTGTGCCTGGCAATGGAATGCAGCAGTGGCTGTGGAAGACTACATTTACGTCATGGCACACAATCTAACATTCTGCTACTGCCCACGTACCGACACGTGGGTGGAAATGGCTGCTCGTCACACAAGCAGGTGTTTTGCCTCAGCTGCAGCCTTTGGAGATAAAATTTTCTACATTGGTGGTTTGCATATTGGAAATAACTCAGGCATCCGAATTCCTTCAAGCACTGTTGATGGTTCTTCTGTAACTGTTGAAGTATATGATGTGATGAAAAATGAGTGGAAAATAGCAACTAATATCCCTGCAAAACGCTACTCTGACCCATGTGTGAGGGCAGTAGTGGTCTTGAACTGCTTATGTGTGTTTATGAGAGATACTCACATGAATGAAAAACCCAAGTATGCAATCTATCAGTACAATATGGAGCTGGACCAATGGATCTTGCGTCAGTCCATTTCCGAGAGAGTTCTCTGGGATCTTGGCAAAGATTTTCGGTGCACTATGGGGAAACTTTACCCCTCGTGTCTGGAAGAATCTCTTTGGAAGCCTCCACCATCTCTGTTTTCGCAAGATGGAGCAGATGAGTTTGAATTGGATGGGGAGATGGTTACCTTGCCTTTGAACAGTTAGCCAAATGAGGGCACAGATGCTGTGGATTGCAAGGACATACAGAGCACAGCAGAGTGCATGTCTTCAAGCTTCCAGATCAGGATGGGGTTTATAAGCTGTACCCATATTCAGCACAGCTTGTCACTAAGTTTGCATAGTATTGTATAAATAACTGAGAAATGAGTTGTGTTATATCTTCTACTCCTAGATACTGTGTTCTGCTAAAGAGATTATCATATTGTTACAGTGTGACTAGTTTTCAAAAGAACTTGTTTTACTTACACATATCTCTGGATTTGACTATGAAGATAAGAGATATTGTAGATCTTCCCAGTAAAACTAGGCTGGCTGCAGGTTCAGTCGAAACATTGGATTTGTTAGATACACATAAACCAGTATCCATAGAAGTAACCCCAGGTAATAAAACTACCAAATGGCTGGTTATTTACCAGGTGTACATTAGTGGAGCAGTCACTACCATTCTAGATTGACTGCCGGTCTCTTGTCGTGCGGGTCTGTGGAGTTTCAATACTCAATGTCTCCACATTGCAAGTAACATAGGCTCATCCATATTACAATTTCCTGCTGCTGAATTGTCATTTAAGACAAATTTTGGTGAGTAACAACCAGGTCTTTATTTTGTATTCATTAATTTAATAAGGCAACTGTTACTGTAGTGTGATTGTGTAGAGGTATCCTAGCTGTTGGGTTTTTAATACAGTTGATTTGAGTGAAAATGTTTCCTGCGTGCAAGGGAGCAGAATGGAACGGACCCAGCACTGCTCTGGCATAACTCCCTGGAACCACTGGCAGTTGCTGGGCTTTCCATTCTAATAGGAGCACAGGTGCATGTTCAGCTACATTTGTGTTCCTTTGGCACTGTCGTTTGAATTAACTTAATTTATTAAAAACCTTCACAAAAGGAAATGTTTGTTTTCATTTTTGTGATTCATATAAACTGTATTTATAACAAATACGATTTCCTCTCTCCTCTTCCACCTGTTAAAACACTGAAGTGTCCAGAGTGCAAAAAAAACAAAATAATTTAATTTCTGTTGCAACTTCAACTTGGTTTTTAAGTTAGCTATGCTCAAGTAAAATTTTGAAGTCTCATTTACCACACACTTTTGTTTTGCATTTTACTAATTATTTTCCAGATTAATTGTAGTTCCCCATTTCTCGATGAAATTTGGTCAGTAGTTTGGTAACTAATTACATTAGAACATAGAATAGTACAGCACAGTACCTCCTTTCAGCCCACAATGTTGTGCCGACCCTCAAACCCTGCCTCCCAGATAAGCCCTCACCTTACATTCCTCCATATACCTGTCTAGTAGTCCCTTAAACTTCACTAGTGTATCTGCCTCCACCACTGACTCAGGCAGTGCATTCCACGCACCAACCACTCTCTGAGTAAAAAACCTCCTCTAATATCCCCCTTGAACTTCCCAACCCTTAGCTTAAAGCCATGTCCTCTTGTATTGAGCAGTGGTGCTCTGGGGAAGAGGCGCTGGCTATCCACTCTATTCCTCTTATTATCTTGTACACCTCTATCATGTCTCCTCTCATCATCCTCCTCTCCAAAGAGTAAAGCCCTAGCTTCCTTAATCTCAGATCATAATGCATATTCTCTAAACCAGGCAGTATCCTGGTAAATCTCCTCTGTACTCTTTCCAGTGCTTCCACATCCTTCCTATAGTGAGGTGACCAGAACTGGACACAGTACTCCAAGTGTGGCCTAACCAGAGTTTTATAGAGCTGCATCATTACATCGTGACTCTTACACTCTATCCCTCGACTTATGAAAGCTAACATCCCATAAGCTTTCTTAACTACCCTATCCACCTGTGAGGCAACTATCAGGGATCTGTGGACATGTACCCCGAGATCCCTCTGCTCCTCCACACTACCAAGTATCCTGCCATTCACTTTGTACTCTGCCTTGGAGTTTGTCCTTCCAAAGTGTACCATCTCACACTTCTCCGGGTTGAACGCCATCTGCCACTTCGCAGCCCATTCCTGCATCCTATCAGCGTCTCTCTGCAATCTTTGACAATCCTGTACACTATCTACAACACCACCAACCTTTGTCGTCTGCAAACTTGCCAACCCACCCTTCTACCCCCACATCCAGGTCGTTAATAAAAATCACGAAAAGTAGAGGTCCCAGAACAGATCCTTGTGGGACACCACTAGTCACAATCCTCCAATCCGAATGTACTCCCTCCACCACCACCCTCTGCCTTCTGCAGGCAAACTAACTCTGAATCCACCTGGCCAAACTTCCCTGGATCCCATGTCTTCTGACTTTCTGAATAAGCCTACCTTGTGGAACCTTGTCAAATGCCTTACTAAAATCCATAGATCACATCCACTGCACTACCCTCATCTATATGCCTGGTCACCTCCTCAAAGAACTCTATCAGGCTTGTTAGACACGATCTGCCCTTCACAAACACATGCTGATTGTCCCTGATCAGACCATGATTCTCTAAATGCTTATAAATCCTATCTCTAAGAATCTTTTCCAACAGCTTTCCCACCACAGACGTAAGGCTCACTGGTCTATAATTACCCGGACTATCCCTACTACCTTTTTTGAACAAGGGGACAACATTCGCCTCCCTCCAATCTTCCGATACCATTCCCGTGGACAACGAGGACATAAAGATCCTAGCCAGAGGTTCAGCAATCTCTTCTCTTGCCTCGTGGAGCAGCCTGGGGAATATTCTGTCAGGCCCCGGGAACTTATCTGTCCTAATGTATTTTAACAACTCCAACACCTCCTCTCCCTTAATATCAACATGCTCCAGAACATCAACCTCACTTATATTGTCCTCACCATCATCAAGTTCCCTCTCATTGGTGAATACTGAACAGAAGTATTCATTGAGGACCTTGCTTACTTCCACAGCTTCCAGGCACATCTTCCCACCTTTATCTCTAATCGGTCCTACCTTCACTCGGGTCATCCTTTTTTTCTTCACATAATTGAAGAATGCTTTGGGGTTTTCCTTTACCCTACTCGCCAAGGCCTTCTCATGCCCCCTTCTTGCTCTTCTCAGCCCCTTCTTAAGCTCCTTTCTTGCTTCCCTATATTCCTCAATAGACCCATCTGATCCCTGCTTCCTAAACCTCATGTATGCTGCCTTCTTCCACCTGACTAGATTTTCCATCTCACTTGTCACCCATGGTTCCTTCACCCTACCATTCTTTATCTTCCTCACCGGGACAAATTTATCCCTAACATCCCGCAAGACATCTCTAAACATCAACCACATGTCCATAGTACATTTCCCTGAAAAAACATCATCCCAATTCATACCCGCAAGTTCTAGCCTTATAGCCTCATAATTTGCCTTTCCCCAATTTAAAATTTTCCTGTCCTCTCTAATTCTATCCTTTCCCATGATAATGAATTGATTATGGGGAGCAAGGACATGGCAGACCAATTGAATAATTACTTTGGTTCTGTCTTCACTAAGGAGGACATAAATAATCTTCCAGAAATAGTAAGGGACAGAGGGTCCAGTGAGATGGAGGAACTGAGTGAAATACATGTTAGTAGGGAAGTGGTGTTAGGTAAATTGAAGGGATTGAAGGCAGATAAATCCCCAGGGCCAGATGGTCTGCATCCTAGAGTGCTTAAGGAAGTAGCCCAAGAAATAGTGGATGCATTAGTGATAATTTTTCAAAACTCGTTAGATTCTGGACTAGTTCCTGAGGATTGGAGGGTGGCTAATGTAACCCCACTTTTTAAAAAAGGAGGGAGAGAGAAACCAGGGAATTATAGGCCGGTTAGCCTAACGTCGGTGGTGGGGAAACTGCTGGAGTCAGTTATCAAGGATGTGATAACAGCACATTTGGAAAGCGGTGAAATGATCGGACAAAGTCAGCATGGATTTGTGAAAGGAAAATCATGTCTGACGAATCTCATAGAATTTTTTGAGGATGTAACTGGTAGAGTGGATAGGGGAGAACCAGTGGATGTGGTATATTTGGATTTTCAAAAGGCTTTTGACAAGGTCCCACACAGGAGATTAGTGTGCAAACTTAAAGCACACGGTCTTGGGGGTAAGGTATTGGTGTGGGTGGAGAATTGGTTAGCAGACAGGAAGCAAAGAGTGGGAATAAACGGGACCTTTTCAGAATGGCAGGCGGTGACTAGTGGGGTACCGCAAGGCTCAGTGCTGGGACCCCAGTTGTTTACAATATATATTAATGACTTGGATGAGGGAATTAAATGCAGCATCTCCAAGTTTGCGGATGACACAAAGCTGGATGGCAGTGTTAGCCGTGAGGAGGATGCTAAGAGGATGCAGGGTGACTTGGATAGGTTGGGTGAATGGGCAAACTCATGGCAGATGCAATTTAATGTGGATAAATGTGAAGTTATCCACTTTGGTGGCAAAAATAGGAAAACAGATTATTATCTGAATGGTGGCCGATTAGGAAAAGGGGAGGTGCACTGAGACCTGGGTGTCATTATACACCAGTCATTGAAAGTGGGCATGCAGGTACAGCAGGCGGTGAAAAAGGCGAATGGTATGCTGGCATTTATAACGAGAGGATTCGAGTACAGGAGCAGGGAGGTACTACTGCAGTTGTACAAGGCCTTGGTGAGACCACACCTGGAGTATTGTGTGCAGTTTTGGTCCCCTAATCTGAGGAAAGACATCTTTGCCATAGAGGGAGTACAAAGAAGGTTCACCAGATTGATTCCTGGGATGGCAGGACTTTCATATGAAGAAAGACTGGATGAACTGGGCTTGTACTCGTTGGAATTTAGAAGATTGAGGGGGGATCTGATTGAAACGTATAAGATCCTAAAGGGATTGGACAGGCTAGATGCAGGAAGATTGTTCCCGATGTTGGGGAAGTCCAGAACGAGGGGTCACAGTTTGAGGATAGAGGGGAAGCCTTTTAGGACCGAGATTAGGAAAAACTTCTTCACACAGAGAGTGGTGAATCTGTGGAATTCTCTGCCACAGGAAACTGTTGAGGCCAGTTCATTGGCTATGTTTAAGAGGGAATTAGATATGGCCCTTGTGGCTATAGGGGTCAGGGGGTATGGAGGGAAGGCTGGGGCGGGGTTCTGAGTTGGATGATCAGCCATGATCATAATAAATGGCGGTCCAGGCTCGAAGGGCCGAATGGCCTACTCCTGCACCTATTTTCTATGTTTCTATAATGCTAAAGGCCAGGGAGCGGTGGTCACTGTCCCCCAGATGCTCACCCACTGAGAGATCTGTGACCTGACCCAGTTCATTACCTAGTACTAGATCTAGTGTGGCATTCCCCCTGGTCGGCCTGTCCATATACTGTGACAGGAATCCGTCCTGGACACACTTAACAAACTCTGCCCCATCTAAACCTTTGGAACTAATCAGGTGCCAATCAATATTAGGGAAGTTAAAGTCTCCCATGATATCAACCCTGTTATTTTTGTACCTTTCCATAATCTGCCTCCCAATCTGCTCCTCTGTATCTCTGCTGCTACCAGGGGGCCTAAAGATTAACCCCAATAGAGTAATTGCTCCCTTCCTGTTCCTGACTTCCACCCATATTGACTCAAAAGAGGATCCTGCTACATTACCACCCTTTCTGTAGCTGTAATAGTATCCCTGACCAGTAATGCCACCCCTCCTTAAAGCACTGAAATTAAGGAATATTGAAAATCCATTCCTGCCCTGGTGCCAGCCAAGTCTGTAATGGCCACTACATCATAATTCCATGTATGTATCCAAGCTCTCAGTTCATCACCTTCGTTCCTGATGCTTCTTGCATTGAGGTACACACATTTCAGCCCTTCTACCTTACTGTCTTTACACCGTTTATTCTGCTTCTCTTTCCTCAAAGCCTCTCTGTATGTTAGATCTGGCTTTACTCCATGCACTTCTTTCACTGCTCTATCGCTCTGGGCCCCATCCCCCTCGCAAATTAGTTTAAACCTTCCTGAACCATGCTAGCAAACCTACCTGCAAGGATATTGCTCCCCCTCGAGTTCAGGTGCAACCCATCTAATCTGTAAAGGTCCCACCTTCCCCAGAAGAGATCCCAATGATCTAAAAATCTAAAAATCTAAAACCCTGCTCCCTGCACCAACTCCTCAGCCACGCATTCAACTGCCTCTCCTCCAATTCATACCATCACTGTCACGAGGCACTGGCAGCAATCCTGAGAACGTCACCCTTGAGGTCCTTTTCTTCAGCCTTCTGCCTAGTTCCTGAAACTCACACTTCAGGACCTCATCCCTCTTCCTGCCAATGTCGTTGGTCCCAATATGTATCACGATTTCTGGTTGCTTTCCCTCTCGTAGCAGGATGTCGTGCACCCGGTCAGAGACATCCCAGACCCCGGCACCTGGGAGGCAACAAACCATGCGGGTGTCCTTTTCACATCCACAAAATCTCCTGTCTGCTCCCCTGACTATAGAGTCTCCAATGACAACAGCTCTCCTCTTTTCCGTCCCACCCTTCTGCACCACAGGGTCAGACTCAGTGCCAGAGGCCCTGCCACCGTGGCTCACACCTGGTCGGTCATCCCCGCCAACAGTATCCAGGACGGTAAACTTGTTATTCAGGGGAATGGCTACAGGGGTGCTCTGCACTACCTGTCTGCCGCCTTTGCTTTCCCCCCTCTGACATTGTGCCTATTAATTAGCAACTGAAAACAGCATGGATGACCCACAGTGTTCACAGAGTTATCAGAGCTGAACTAAGTCAATACTTGGTTATTGTCCTAACACTCCTGAAAATGGTTTTATTGTAATATAGCAAATAATGTGCAAAGCTATTTCCCATGGAATCGCACTAGAATTTAGTACAACAGCTGAGCAGTTCCACAAAACACAATATTCTGAAAATAGGCATAAAACCACATAAAATGAACTGTTCCAATGATTCTGCATTCACAAACTTGGATGACAGATCAAATGTAGTGATGCTTTTGTCCATATTGTCTATGATGAGCTTGCATCCTTCTAAAGTCATAGTTAGATTTTGTAAACACGAGGAAATCTGCAGATGCTGGAATTTCAAGCAACACACATAAAAATTGCTGGTGAACGCAACAGGCCAGGTAGCATCAAAAGGATACAGTCGATGTTTCGGGTCGAGACCCTTCGTCAGGACTAACTGAAAGAAGAGCTAGTAAGAGATTTGAAAGTGGAAGGGGGAGGGATGTAGCCAAGAGCTGGACAGTTGATTGGCAAAAGGTTATGAAAGGATCATGAGACGGACGGGACGCCTAGGGAGAAAGAAATGGGGAGGGGGAAAGCCCAGAGGATGAGGAGTATGGTGAGAGGGACAGAGGGAGAAAAAAAATTAATAATAATAAAAGATAAAAAACAGGGTATGAAGGGGAGATGGGGATCCAATGGGATCCCATCACCAAGCACATCTTCCCCCCCCCCAGCTTTCCCATCACCAAGCACATCTCTCCCCCCTGCCAGCTTTCCCATCACCAAGCACATCTTACCCCCACCCCAGCTTTCCCATCACCAAGCACATCTCCCCCCCCCCAGCTTTCCCATCACCAAGCACATCTCCCCCCCCCCAGGTTTCCACAGGGATCGCTCCCTACGTGACTCCGTGGTCCATTCGTCCCCCCCACCCCTTCCCACCAATCTCCCTCCTGGCACTTATCCTTGTAAGCGGAACAAGTGCTACACATGCTCCCTCACCACCATTCAGGGCCCCAGACAGTCCTTCCAGGGGAGGCAACACTTCACCTGAGAGTGGCCTGGGGTGATATACTGCGTCCGGTGCCCCTGATGTGGCCTTCTATATATTGGCGAGACTCGATGTGGGCTGGGAGATCATTTCGCTGAACACCTATGCTCTGTCCGCCAGAGAAAGCAGGATCTTCCACTGGCAACACATTTTAATTCCACATCCCATTCCTATTCTGAAATGTCTATCCATAGCCTCCTCTACTGTAAAGATGAAGCCACAGTCAGGTTGGAGGAACAACACCTTATGGGTGGGTCTGGGTAGCCTCCAACCTGATGGCATGAACATTGACTTCTCTAACTTCTGTTAATGCCCCACCTCCCCGTCATATGCCATCTGTTATTTACCTTTTATTATTAATAATTTTTTTTCTCTCTCCTTTTTCTCCCTCTGTCCCTCTCACCATACTCCTTGCCCATCCTCTGGGTTTCCCCCCCCCCCTTTTCCTTCTCCCTGGGCCTCCTGTCCCATGATCCTCTTATATCCCTTTTGCCAATCAACAGTCCAGCTCTTGGATCATCCCTCCCCCTCCTGTCTTCTCCTAACATTTTGGATCTCCCCCTTCCCCTACCACTTTCAAGTCTCGTACTATCTCTTCTTCCAGTTATCTTGACAAGGGTCTTGACCTGCTGCATTCACCAGCAATTTTTATGTGTGTTGTTAGATTTTGTAATTGGCTTTAGCTGCTTCCAAAGAGATTTTAATCCAATGAACAGAACTGCACTATATTGCAAAACAAAAATACATTCATTTCTACTTCTTTCAAAAGAAAACAATGCAGAAATGGCTTGAGATGTAAAATTTATTCTAAATTCACTTGTATGCTCCATTCTTCTAGAATACTTTGCTTTAAGGATGTGCTAATTGAAAGGCTGCATTAAAAGCAGTATCAGTTTTCTGGATCAGATAAAATGAAACTTTTAATTTCAGCAACGAAAAAGTTAATTTAGCAGTTTACCCGGGTAATCATATTTACAAGTGTATTTCATTTTTGAGTACATTTTAAAATGTATTCTTTATAAATGAATTACTATAAGATGTTACATATTTGATAGTTTGAAATCAAGAGTCATTACAAGCATAAATATTAAGTGTTAATTTTCATGATAAATTGCAGTTCAGTATTTAAAACTAACTACTTGGATGAAAGATGGAGCTATTGGACCCAGAACAGTTTCTTTTTATTTAAATGCAATTTAAATCAGAAGCAGGGTTGTTCCGTAGACAAGCTCTGCAATATCTGAATTGCTTAAAATTGAACAGATTAAAAATTTACATCCCAGCTACTCTATAGATTGTACTCCAGGGATTCCCAACCTTTTTTATGCCAAGAACCCCCGTCCTACACGGAAACTCCACAGCATCTCTTTGGTAGAATCAATAAGAACAGAAATGGGTTTAATTACGGTAGTGATTATGTTTACTAGAGCATCCTTATGATTCAAGGAAAATTTTTTAAAAACATGAAAGAAAAATATATTTGACCACTTTAACAGTTAATCCCAAACAGGCGAACATTATTATTTATCTCCAGCCTCTGCTGTGTTGATGTAAAATAAGGAATACAACTCAGTGAAGGTTGGCTAAAGTACACATACTACATAAACCAACAAGTATCTAATAATGGAAACACCATTGGTCTCAAACTGAAGCTATATGCAAAATTCATCTGATCCGTTACCTGCACTGGAAAAGGGGAACATACATTGCGATTTATCAGTAAAAGTCCTGGTTATTAATGGGTTCCAACTCCCTGCAGAATAATATTGGAATGTGCAATACATGCAGTCATCCTTGCACCTGATGTGCTCAGTGTTTCCCTGTTTGCTTCTCAGAGAAGGGTCCAGCAGATTGTTGGTTGAATGTGGAAAACCAAGAGCTCATGGCAGACTTGGCACTTGTGAGTGCCCCTCCTACAGATTGACCTGTTGTGAAAGGAAATATGATCAGTGAATTGGAATTGATCTTGAAAATTTGTTCTTTATTAAAGAAAATATATCAGAAAAAAGAACTAAAGATGCTAGAAACTGCAGGTTAAACAGCATCAATGGAAAGAGAAACAACATCACAGCAACTAATTACTGTTCAGCACAGAATCGCAGGCTGTAGGTTTTCTATGTTCTAGAAACTTAACATTTCAGATTCTCGACCCATTGTCAGAATTGGGAAAAAGTCTACGGCATGAAATATTAAGATCAGGAGCAGCATTAGGCCATTTGGCCAGTGAGTCTGCTCCACCATTCAATCATGGCTGATCCTTTTTCCCTTTCTCAGCCCCAGTCTTCTTACAGTGGACTGAAACAATTGATCATATAGACATTAAGAAAGAGGATGTGCTGGAGCTTTTGAAAAGCATTCAATTAGATAAGTTACCAGGTCCGGACAAGATGTACCCCAGGCTACTGTGGGAAATGAGGGATGAGATTGTTGAGCCTCTGGCGATGATCATAGCATCATCAATAGGGATGGGAGAAGGACCAGAGGATTTTTCCCTTGTTCAAGAAAGGAAGTACAGATAACCCAGGAAATTATAGACCAGTAAGTCTTACTTCAGTGGTGGGCAAGTTGTTGGAGAGGATCCTGAGAGGCAGGATTTATGAGCGTTTGGAGAGACATAATCTAATTAGGGATAGTCAGCATGGCTTTGTCAAGGGCAGATTGTGCCTTACAAGCCTGATTGAACTCTTTGAGGGTGTGACAAAACATACTGATAAAGGTAGAGCAGTGGATGTAGTGTATCTGGATTTCAGGAAGGCACGATAAAGTTCCCCATTCCAGGCCCATTCAGAAAGTAAGGCGGCATGGGACCCAAGGAGACCTTGCTTTGTGGATCCAGAATTAGCTTGCCCACAGAAGGCAAAGGGTAATTGTAGATGGTTCGAATTCTGCATGGAGGTCGGTGACCAGCGGTGTTATGCAGGGATCTGTTCTGGGACCCCACCTCGTCGTGTTTTTTTTATACATGACTTGGATGAGGATGTAGAAGGGTGATGTAGTAAGTTTGCTGATGATGCAAAAGTTGGGGGTGTTGTGGATAGTCTGGAGGGTTGTCAGCAGGTCATCGATAAGATGCAGAACTGGGTTGGGAAGTGCAGATGGAGTTCAACCGAGATGAGTGTGAAGTGGTTCATTTTGGGTTAGGGTTAGTCCTATCTTGTATATTTGAAGAAAGAATATAATATTAATGGTAAGGCTCTTGGCAGTGTGGAGGATCAGAGAGATCTTGGGGTCTGCATTCAAAGGACACTCAAAGCTGCTGCGTAGGTTGACAATGTAGTTAAGAAGGCGTATGGTGTGTTGGCCTTCATCAACCGTGGGACTGAGTTCAAGAGCCATGAGGTAATGTTAGAGCTCTATAAGACCTTAGTTACACCCAACTTGAAGTACTGTGTTCATTTCTGGTTACCTCACGATATGAAGGATCTGGATATGATAGAAAGAGTGCAGAGGAGATTTACAAGGATGTTGCCTGAATTGGAGAGCATGCCTTATGAGAATAGGTTGAGCGAACTTGGCCTTTTCTCCTTGGAGTGACAGAGGATGAGAGGTGACCTGATAGAGGTGTATAAGGTGATGAGAGGCATTGATCATGTGGATAGCCAGAGGCTTTTTTCCAGGACTGAAATGGCTAACATGAGGGGGTATAGTTTTAAGGTGTTTGGAAGAAGAAAGGTTTCTCACACAGAGTGGTGATTGCGTGGAATGCACTGCCAGCAATGATGTTGAAAGTTTAAGCAAATCCGCTGATAGAAAGGTTGTGAGTGGTGGTAAAAATCTTCTGAGGTGTATATATTTCAATGCTAGGAGTATTGCGGGGAAGGCGGATGAGTTGAGGGCGTGGATTGACACGTGGAATTATGATGTTGTAGCAATTAGCGAAACTTGGCTACAGGAGGGGCAGGACTGGCAGCTTAATATTCCAGAGTTCCGATGTTTCAGATGTGATCGAGGCAGAGGAATGAAAGGTGAGGGAGTAGCATTGCTTGTTAGGGAAAATATTACAGCAGTGCTCAGGCAGGACAGATTAGAGGGCTTGTCTACTGAGTCCTTATGGGTGGAGCTGAGAAACAGGAAAGGTATGGCCACATTAGTGGGATTGTATTACAGACCACCCAATAGTCAACGAGACTTGGAAGAGCAAATCTGCAGAGAGATAGCAGGCAACTGCAGGAAACATAAAGTTGTGGTGGTAGGGGATTTTAATTTTCCATACATTGATTGGGACTCCCATACTGTTAGGGGTCTAGATGGTTTAGAGTTTGTAAAACGTGTTCAGGAAAGTTTTCTAAATCAGTATATAGAGGGACCAACTAGAGGGGATGCAATATTGGATCTCCTGTTAGGAAACGAATTAGGGCAAGTGACGGAAGTCTGTGTAGGGGAGCACTTTGGTTCCAGTGATCATAACACCATTAGTTTCAATTTGATCATGGACAAGGATTGATCTGGTCCTAGGGTTGAAGTTCTGAACTGGAAGAAGGCCAAATTTGAAGAAATGAGAAAGGATCTAAAAAGCGTGGATTGGGACAGATTGTTCTCTGGCAAAGATGTGATTGGTAGGTGGGAAGCCTTCAAAGGGGAAATTTTGAGAGTGCAGAGTTTGTATGTTCCTGTCAGGATTAAAGGCAAATTGAATAGGAATAAGGAACCTTGGTTCTCAAGGGATATTGCAACTCTGATAAAGAAGAAGAGGGAGTTGTATGAAATGTATAGGAAACAGGGGGTAAATCAGGTGCTTGAGGAGTATAAGAAGTGCAAGAAAATACTTAAGAAAGAAATCGGGAGGGTAAAAAGACATGAGGTTGCCTTGGCAGTCAAAGTGAAGGATAATCCAAAGAGCTTTTACAAGTATATTAAGAGCAAAAGGATTGTAAGGGATAAAATTGGTCCTCTTGAAGATCAGAGTGGTCGGCTTTGTGCGGAACCAAAGGAAATGGGGGAGATCTTAAATATGTTTTTTGCATCTGTATTTACTAAGGAAGCTGGCATGAAATCTATGGAATTGAGGGAATCAAGTAGTGAGACCATGGAAACTGTACAGATTGAAAAGGAGGAGGTGCTTGCTGTCTTGAGGAAAATTAAAGTGGATAAATCCCCGGGACCTGACAGAGTGTTCCCTCGGACCTTGAAGGAGACTAGTGTTGAAATTGCGGGGCCCTGGCAGAAATATTTAAAATGTCGCTGTCTACGGGTGAAGTGCCGGAGGATTGGAGAGTGGCTCATGTTGTTCCGTTGTTTAAAAATGGATCGAAAAGTAATCCGGGAAATTATAGGCCGGTGAGTTTAACGTCAGTAGTAGGTAAGTTATTGGAGGGAGTACTAAGAGACAGAATCTACAAGCATTTGGATAGACAGGGGCTTATTAGGGAGAGTCAACATGGCTTTGTGCGTGGTAGGTCATGTTTGACCAATCTGTTGGAGTTTTTCGAGGAGGTTACCAGGAAAGTGGATGAAGGGAAGGCAGTGGATATTGTCTACATGGACTTCAGTAAGGCCTTTGACAAGGTCCCGCATGGGAGGTTAGTTAGGAAAATTCAGTTGCTAGGTATACATGGAGAGGTGGTAAATTGGATTAGACATTGGCTCGATGGAAGAAGCCAGAGAGTGGTGGTAGAGAATTGCTTCTCTGAGTGGAGGCCTGTGACTAGCGGTGTGCCACAGGGATCAGTGCTGGGTCCATTGTTATTTGTCATCTATATCAATGATCTGGATGATAATGTGGTAAATTGGATCAGCAAGTTTGCTGATGATACAAAGATTGGAGGTGTAGTGGACAGTGAGGAAGGTTTTCAGAGCCTGCAGAGGGACTTGGACCAGCTGGAAAAATCGGCTGAAAAATGGCAGATGGAGTTTAATACTGACAAGTGTGAGGTATTGCACGTTGGAAGGACAAACCAAGGTAGAACATACAGGGTTAATGGTAAGGCACTGAGGAGTGCAGTGGAACAGAGGGATCTGGGAATACAGATACAAAATTCCCTAAAAGTGTCGTCACAGGTAGATAGGGTCGTAAAGAGAGCTTTTGGTACATTGGCCTTTATTAATCGAAGTATTGAGTATAAGAGCTGGAATGTTATGATGAGGTTGTATAAGGCATTGGTGAGGCCGAATCTGGAGTATTGTATTCAGTTTTGGTCACCAAATTACAGGAATGATATTAATAAGGTTGAAAGAGTGCAGAGAAGGTTTACAAGGATGTTGCCGGGACTTGAGAAACTCAGTTACAGAGAAAGGTTGAATAGGTTAGGACTTTATTGCCTGGAGCGTAGAAGAATGAGGGGAGATTTGATAGAGGTATATAAAATTATGATGGGTATAGATAGAGTGAATGCAAGCAGGCTTTTTCCACTGAGGCAAGGGGAGAAAAAAACCAGAGGACATGGGTTAAGGGTGAGGGGGGAAAAGTTTAAAGGGAACATTAGGGGGGGCTTCTTCACACAGAGAGTGGTGGGAGTATGGAATGAGCTGCCAGACGAGATGGTAAATGCGGGTTCTTTTTTAACATTTAAAAATAAATTGGACAGATACATGGATGGGAGGTGTATGGAGGGATATGGTCCGTGTGCAGGTCAGTGGGAATAGGCAGAAAATGGTTCGGCACAGCCAAGAAGGGCCAAAGGGCCTGTTTCTGTGCTGTAGTTTCTATGGTTCAATGGTGGTAGCGGTGGATACAATAGAGTCTTTTCAGAGACTTAGACAGCAGCATGGAGGTAGAAAAATAGAGGGCTATACGGTAGGGAAATTTTAGGCAGCTTCTAGAGCAGGTTACATGGTTGGCAACCCTGTAATGTTCAACACTACCTGCCCCTCCACCTAACTTCGTATCATGTGCAATCTTGGCAACAAAGCCATCTATTCCATCATCTAAATCACTGAGACATATATAGCATGAAAAGCAGTCCCAATACAGAACCCTGCAGAACATCACTAGTCACTGGTAGCCAACCAAAAAAGGATTCTTTTATTCCCAAACACGAGGAAATCTGCAGATGCTGGAAATTCAAGCAACACATACAAAATGTTGGTGGAACGCAGCAGGCCAGGTAGCATCTATAGGAAGAGGTACAGTCGACGGTGAAATTGCAAGAAGGGAATCCCCGTCTCGCAATTCCTCCGTCTCCACCGCATCTGCTCTCAGGATGAGGCTTTTCATTCCAGGACGAAGGAGATGTCTTACTTTTTTAAAGAAAGGGGCTTCCCTTCCTCCACCATCAACTCTGCTCTCAAACGCATCTCTCCCATTTCACGCACTTCTGCTCTCACCCCATCCTCCTGCCACCCCACTAGGAATAGGGTTCCCGTTGTCCTCACCTACAACCCCACCAGCCTCCGGGTCCAATATATAATTCTCTATAACTTCCGCCACCTCCAACGGGATCCCACCACCAAGCACATCTTTCCCTCCCCCGCTTTCTGCTTTCCGCAGGGATCACTCCCTACATGACTCCCTTGTCCATTCATCCTCCCCATCCCTTCCCACCGATCTCCTTCCCGGCACCTAGCCTTGTAAGCGGAGCAAGTGCTGCACATGCCCTTACACTTCCTCCCTCACCACCATTCAGGGCCCCAGACAGTCCTTTCAGGTGAGGCGACACTTCACCTGTGAGTCGGCTGGGGTGATATACTGCATCCGGTGCTCCTGGTGTGGCCTTTTATATATTGGTGAGACCCGACGGAGACTGGGAGATTGTTTTGCTGAACACCTACGCTCTGTCCGCCAGAGAAAGCAGGATCTCCCAGTGGCCACACATTTTAATTCCATGTCCCATTCCCATTCTGTTATGTCTATCCATGGCCTCCTCTACTGTAAAGATGAAGCCATACTCAGGTTGGAGGAACAACACCTTATATTCCGTCTGGATAGCCTCCAACCCGATGGCATGAACATTGACTTCTCTAACTTCCGCTATTGCCACTCGCTGCCTCCTACCAATCAACCAATGCACTAACCATGCCAAAAAATTCCTGAAATTCCTGTAATACCACGGGCTCTTAACTTGGCAAGCAGCCTCATGTGTGGTACTTTGTCAAAGGCCTTCTGAAATTCCAAATATACAACATTTACTACATCCCCTTTATCTATCCTATTTGTATTCTCCGCAAAGAATTCCAACAGATTCGTCAGGCAAGATTTTCTGTTATAAACCATGCTGATTTTGTCTTACCTTGTCCATGCTTAACAATTGGCTCCAACATCATCTCAACCACTGAGGTCAGGCTAACTGGTCTATAATTTCCTTTTCTGCTGCCTTCCTGCTTTCTTAAAGAGTGGAGTGACACTTGCAATTTTTCAGTCCTCTGGCACCATGCCAGAGTCCCATGATTTCTGAAAGATCATTGCTAATGCAACCTCTTTCAGAGTCCTCAGGTGCAGTTCATCTGGTCCCGGTGACTTCTGTACCCTTAGCTCTTTCAGCTTTTTGAGCACCTGCTCCCTTGTAATTGTAACTGCACCCACTTCTCTTCCCTCGCACCCTTCAACATCTGGCACACTGTTGGTGTCTTCCACAGTGAAGTCCATCTGCCACTTCTCAGCCCAGTTCTGCATCCTATCAATGTCCCACTGTAATCTCTGACAACCCTCTAGACTATCCACAATACCCCCAACCTTTGTGATTCTTGAAAGATCATGACCAATGCATCTGATATCTCCACAGCCGCCTCTCTCAGGACTCTGGGATGTAGTCCATCTGGTCCAGGTAACTTATCCACCTTCAGACCTTTGAGCTTGACTCGCATTTTTTCCCTTTGTAATAACAATGGCACTAATTCCTGGTGTCTTCCATTAGGTTCATTCTGCTATTTCTTTGTCCCCCATTACTTCCTCACCAGCAACACACATCAAAGTTGCTGGTGAACTCAGCAGGCCAGGCAGCATCTCTAGGAAGAGGTACAGTCGACGTTTCAGGCCGAGACCCTTCGTCAGGACTAACTGAAAGAAGAGCTAGTAAAAGATTTGAAAGTGGGAGGGGGAGGGGGAGATCCAAAATGATAGGAGAAGGCAGGAGGGGGAGGGTTGAAGCCAAGAGCTGGACAGGTGATTGGCAAAAGGGATATGAGAGGATCATGGGACAGGAGGCCCAGAGAGAAGGAAAAGCGGGGTGGGGGGAAAAACCCAGAGGATGGGCAAGGGGTATAGTGAGAGGGACAGAGGGAGAAAAAGGAGAGAGAGAAAAAGAATGTGTGTATATAAATAAATAACGGATGGGGTACAAGGGGGAGGAAAGGCATTGACAGAAGTTAGAGAAGTCAATGTTCATGCCATCAGGTTGGAGGCTACCCAGACGGAATATAAGGTGTTGTTCCTCCAACCTGAGTGTGGCTTCATCTTTACAGTACAGGAGGCCGTGGATAGACATGTCAGAATGGGAATGGGATGTGGAATTAAAATGTGTGGCCACTGGGAGATCCTGCTTTCTCTGCCAGACAGAGCGTAGGTGTTCAGCAAAACGGTCTCCCAGTATGCATCGGGTCTCGCCAATATAGAGAAGGCCACATTGGGAGCACCGGACGCAGTATATCACCCCAGCCGACTCACGGGTGAAGTGTCGCCTCACCTGGAAGGACTGTCTGGGGCCCTGAATGGTGGTAAGGGAGGAAGTGTAAGGGCATGTGTAGCACTTGTTCCGCTTACAAGGAAAAGTGCCAGGAGGGAGATCAGTGGGGAGGGATGGGGGGGACGAATGGACAAGGGAGTTGCGTAGGGAGTGATCCCTGTGGAAAGCATGGTGGGGGGGGGAGGGAAAGATGTGCTTAGTGGTGGGATCCCGTTGGAGGTGGCAGAAGTTACGGAGAATAATATGTTGGACCAGGAGGCTGGTGGGGTGGTAGGTGAGGACCAGGGGAACCCTATTCCTAGTGGGGTGGCGGGAGGATGGAGTGAGAGCAGATGTGCGTGAAATGGGGGAGATGCGTTTGAGAGCAGAGTTGATGGTGGAGGAAGGGAAGCCCCTTTCTTTAAAATAGGAGGACATCTCCTTCGTCCTGGAATGAAAAGCCTCATCCTGAGAGCAGATGCGGCGGAGACGGAGGAATTGTGAGAAGGGGATGGCATTTTTGCAAGAGACGGGGTGAGAAGAGGAATAGTCCAGATAGCTGTGAGAGTCAGTAGGCTCATAGTAGACATCAGTAGATAAGCTGTCTCCAGAGACAGAGACAGAAAGATCTAGAAAGGGGAGGGAGGTGTCGGAAATGGACCAGGTAAACTTGAGGGCAGGGTGAAAGTTGGAGGCAAAGTTAATGAAGTCAACGAGCTCAGCATGCGTGCAGGAAGCAGCGCCAATGCAGTCGTCGATGTAGTGAAGGAAAAGTGGGAGACAGATACCAGAATAGGCTTGGAACATAGATTGTTCCACAAAGCTAACAAAAAGGCAGGCATAGCTAGGACCCATGAGGGTGCCCATAACTACATGTTTAGTTTGGAGGAAGTGGGAGGAGCCAAAGGAGAAATTATTAAGGACTAATTCCGCTAGATGGAGCAGAGTGGTGGTAGAGGGGAACTGGTTAGGTTTCTTCAACTCTTCCTCACCAGCATCATTTTTCAGTGGTCTAATATAGATTCTTACCTCTCTTTTAGTCTTTATATTACTGAAGAAATTTTTGGTATCCTGCTTTATATTATTGGCTAGTCTGCCCTCATATTTCAACTTTTTCCTTCTTAGAGCTTTTTAGTTGCCTTTTGTTGGATTTTAAGAGCTTTCCAATCATCCAACTTCCCACTCCACTTTTACTACTTTATATGCCCTTTCCTTGGCTTTTATGTAGTTGTTAACTTCCTTTGTCAGCCACTTATATCCTGCGCTACATGAATACTGTACAGCCATACCATCGCCTATGCCTTCCTGCCTGTCCTTATGATACAAAATATATCCTTTGTTGTTAAGCTCCCAACTATGGCCTTCTTTCAGCCACGACTCAGTGATGTCCACAATGTCATACTGACCAATCTCCAATTGGGCCACAAGTTCCTCTACCTTCTTCCAAATGCTAAGCACATTTAAATACAGCACCTTCAGTCTTGCATTCTTTGCCCTTTGACTTTTGCCTCTGTGGTACAAATTTACCCCTTCGCTCTGTCTGCACTTGTACCCAATCATTGGCTTGTCCTTCCTTATATTCATGTTACACCCATCATCTACTTTTAAACCTGTTGGCTCATCCTCAGCTCTATCATCCTGGTTCCCATCCCCCTGCAATATTATTTTAAACCACTTTCAACAGATCTAGTAAATCTGCACGCAAGAGTATTGGTCCCCCCCGGATTCAAGAGCAACCCGTGCTTTTTGTACAAGTAGATCCCAGCTACACCAGAACAGGTGCCAATTGTCCAGAAATCTGAATCCCTGCACCCCCAGTCCAATTCTTCAGACACATCTTTTAAGTAATAAAAAATAATTCCATCTGCCACCACTCCACCCAACTTTCCCGGGGCTGAATTGGCTAACATGAGGGGGCCTAGTTTTAAAGTGCTGGGAAATAGTTACAAGAAGGATGTCAGAGGTAAGTTTTTCACACAGAGAGTGGTGGGTGTGTGGAATGCATTACCAGCGAAGGTGTTAGAGGCAGGTACAATTGGATGTTTTAAGAGACTCAGATAGGTATACTGAGCTTTGAAAAATAGAGGGCTATGCGGTAGTGAAATTCTAGGCCGCTTCTAGACTAGGTTACATGGTTAGCACCACATTGTGGATTGAAGGGCCTGTAATGTGCTGTAGATTTCTATGTTTTTATGTTTCCAGTTGACTTTGACTATAAGACATAGGAGCAGAATTAGACCATCTGGCCCATCGAGTCTGCTCAGCCATTCAATCATAGCTGATTCTTTTTTAATCTCCTCAACCCCAGTTCCCGGCCTTCTCTCTGTAACATCTGATGTCGTGCCCAATCAACAATCTATCAATCTCTGCCTTAAGTACACTCAATGGCCTGGCCTCCACTGCTGCATGTGGCAACAAATTCCACAAATTCACCACCCTTTGGCTAAAGAAATTACTCTGCATCCCTGGTTTGAAAGGGCGCCCCTCTATCCTGAGGCTGTGCCCTCTTGTCACAGATTCTCCCACCATGGGAAACATCCTTTCCACATCTACTCTGTCTAGGCCTTTCAACGTTCGAAAGGTTTCAATGAAATCCCTCCTCATCCTTCTGAATTCCAGCGAGTACAGGCCTAGAGCCATCAAACATTCGTCCTATGATAACCCTTTCATTTATGGAATCTTCCTTGTGAACCTCCTCTGGACCCTGTCCAATGCCAGCACATATTTTCTAAGATGAAGGGCTCAAAACTGTTCACAATACTCAAGGTGAGGCCTCACCAGTGCCTTAAAAAGCCTCAGCATCACATCTTTGCTGGACTAGTTCCTGAGGATTGGAGGGTGGCTAATGTAACCCCACTTTTTAAAAAAGGAGGGAGAGAGAAACCGGGGAATTATAGACCGGTTAGCCTAACATTGGTGGTGGGGAAAATGCTAGAGTCAGTTATCAAAGATGTGATAACAGCACATTTGGAAAGCGGTGAAATCATCGGACAAAGTCAGCATGGATTTGTGAAAGGAAAATCATGTCTGACGAATCTCATAGAATTTTTTGAGGATGTAACTAGTAGAGTGGATAGGGGAGAACCAATGGATGTGGTATCTGGATTTTCAAAAGGCTTTTGACAAGGTCCCACACGAGATTAGTGTGCAAACTTAAAGCACACAGTATTGGGGGTAAGGTATTGATGTGGATAGAGAATTGGTTGGCAGATAGGAAGCAGAGTGGGAATAAACGGGACCTTTTCAGAATGGCAGGCAGTGACTAGTGGGATACCGCAAGGCTCAGTGCTGGGACCCCAGTTGTTTACAATACATATTAATGACTTAGATGAGGGAATTAAATGCAGCATCTCCAAGTTTGCGGATGACACAAAGCTGGGCGGCAGTGTTAGCTGTGAGGAGGATGCTAAGAGGATGCAGGGTGACTTGGATAGGTTGAGTGAGTGGGCAAATTCATGGCAGATGCAATTTAATGTGGATAAATGTGAAGTTATCCACTTTGGTGGCAAAAACAGGAAAACAGATTATTATCTGAATGGTGGCCGATTAGGAAAAGGGGAGGTGCAACGAGATCTGGGTGTTATTATACACCAGCCATTGAAAGTGGGCATGCAGGTAGAGCAGGCGGTGAAAAAGGTGAATGGTATGCTGGCAAGAATATTCGAGTACAGGAGCAAGGAGGTACTACTGCAGTTGTACAAGGCCTTGGTGAGACCACACCTGGAGTATTGTGTGCAGTTTTGGTCCCCTAATCTGAGGAAAGACATTCTTGCCACAGAGGGAGTACAAGGAAGGTTCACCAGATTGATTCCTGGGATGGCAGGACTTTCAGATGATGAAAGACTGGATCGACTAGGCTTATACTCATTGGAATTTAGAAGATTGAGGGGGGATCTTATTGAAACGTATAAAATCCTAAAGGGATTGGACAGGCTAGATGCAGGAAGATTGTTCCCAATGTTGGGTAAGTCCAGAACGAGGGGTCACAGTTTGAGGATAAAGGGGAAGCCTTTTAGGACGAGATTAGGAAAAACTTCTTCACACAGAGAGTGGTGAATCTATGGAATTCTCTGCCGCAGGAAACAGTTGAGGCCAGCTCATTGGCTATATTTAAGAGGGAGTTAGATATGGCCCTTGTGGTTAAAGGGATCAGGGGGTATGGTGGGAAGGTTGGTACAGGGTTCTGAGTTGGATGATCAGCCATGATCATACTGAATGGCGGTCCAGGCTCGACGGGCCGAATGACCTACTCCTGCACCTATTTTCTATGTTTCTATGAATGTTAACATGGCATTTGCCTTCCTCATCACTAACACAACCTGCAAGTTAACCTTCAGGGTGTTCTGCACAAGGACTCTCAAAATCCTCTGCATTTCAGATTCCTGGATTTTCTCCCTGTTTAGAAAACAGTCCGCACATTTATTTCTACTACCGAAGTTGTATGTCATTTGCCACTTTCTTGCCCATTCTCCTAATTTGTCTGTCCTTCTGCATCCTGTTTCCTCAACACTACCTGCCCCCCCACTAATCTTTGTATTATCTGCAAACTTGGCAACAAAGCCATCTATTTCATCATCTAAATCATTTATATACAGCACAAAAAGAAGTGGTCCCAACACCAAACCCAACCAGAAAAGGATCCTCTTATTCCCGCTCACTGCCTCCTACCAATCAGCCAATGCTCTAACCATGTTAGTAACTTTCCAGTAATACCGTGGGCTCTTAACTTGGTAAGCAGCCTCATGTGTGGCACTTTGTCAACGTCCTTCTGAAAGTCCAAATATACAACATCCCCCACATCCCCTTTATCTATCTTATTTGTAATCTCCTCAAAGAATTCACAGAAACACACTAAAAACCTACAGCTCAATACACAGCCCAGAATGCTGTGCTGAACATGTACTTACTTTAGAAATTATCTCGGGTTACCCATAGCCCTCTATTTTTCTAAGCTCCATGTACCTGTCCAGCAGTCTCTTAAAGGACCCTGTTGTATCCGCCTCCCACAGTTGCTGGCAGCCCATTCCATGCACTCACCACACTCTTGTAAAAAACTTACCCCTGACATCTCCTCTGTACCTTCTTCCAAGCGCCTTAAAGCTGTGTCCTCTCGTGTTTGCAATTCCAACAGGTTCATCAGGCAGGATTTTCCCTGAAGGAAACCATGCTGACTTTGTACTATCTTCTCCTCTGTCACCAAGTACTCCATCAGCTCATCCTTAACAATTGACTCCAACATCTTCCCAACTACTAAGATTTATATCCATCTGTATCCTTTCACAACCTCCTTCACTTCAACATTTTTTTCTGTTGTGAGTAAACTTGCTAACCCACCCACCTTTGTTGTCATCTAAATCATTATGTATGTAAGAAAAAACAGCAGCCCCCGCAGTACACCGCCGGTGACACAGTCACCACCTCTTGGCCAATATCATTCCCCTCCTATTACAAAGCAAATCGTGGGCCGTAACGTTGGATGTTATTTTTGATTTTGATTGCTATTTTCTAAGCATTCAAAATGTCATTAAAGTGATTCAAACAGCAAGTTTGAGGAAAATAGGCATGGGCTGATAGGTAACAATATATTGAAGTAATGCTAATGGAAGAGTATTGGGTATAGAACTGGTAATTAGTAAGGATAACTGGGGTTAATGGTGGGTTCTTCCAAAAGGGAGGGGGCAAGTGGGACTGCAACTGAGAAACTTGCCAATCTCACAGCGAGCTGTGGAGTAATCATGGGAAGTAACGGTTAGTGGACTTACCGACTGCTTTTCCTGTCTGCATCACACTGCGACTTGTGGAAATCACTGCATTTCCCAGCTTCTTCCCGCGTTCACTGTTCTGCACAGAACTAAAGCAAACAAATATTCAATCAGTTATTTTCTTCAGCAAGTGACTAAACATATGCATTGATTCAAGGTTGTTGCAGATTATGTCGCTATAGAAGCATCTAATTGCATTCCAAAAAGTAATTTATTCCTCAGTTGGCAAGTATCAATTAGTGGGCTATGAAAGGGTATGAAGGTTTGAGTAACAGTTATCCACAATATATTAATGATCTGCATACACTCGATGGCACTTTAGTAGGTACAGGAGTGGAACTCAGTGTGATCTTCTGCTGTTGTTTGACATATTGTGTGATCAAAGATGCTCTTCAGCGCACCAATGTTGTAATGTGCTGTTATCTGAGTTACTGTCACCTTCCTGTCAGCCTGACCCAGTCTGGCCAGTCTCTAACCTCTCATTAACAAGGCATTTTCACCCACAGAACTGCTACTCACTATACAAGGATAGATCTGGTCCTAGCGTTGAGGTTCTGAACTGGAAGAAGACCAAATTTGAAGAAATGAGAAATGATCTAAAAAGCGTGGATTGGGACAGGTTGTTCTCTGGCAAAGATGTGATTGGTAGGTGGGAAGCCTTCAAAGGGGAAATTTTGAGAGTGCAGAGTTTGTATGTTCCTGTCAGGATTAAAGGCAAATTGAATAGGAATAAGGAACCTTGGTTCTCAAGGGATATTGCAACTCTGATAAAGAAGAAGAGGGAGTTGTATGAAATGTATAGGAAACAGGGAGTAAATAAGGTGCTTGAGGAGTATAAGAAGTGCAAGAAAATACTTAAGAAAGAAATCAGGAGGGCTAAAAGAAGACATGAGGTTGCCTTGGCAGTCAAAGTGAAGAATAATCCAAAGAGCTTTTACAGGTATATTAAGAGCAAAAGGATTGTAAGGGATAAAATTAGTCCTCTTGAAGATCAGAGTGGTCGGCTATGTGCGTAACCAAAGGAAATGGGGGAGATCTTAAATAGTTTTTTTTGCGGCTGTATTTACGAAGGAAACTGGCATGAAGTCTATGGAATTAAAGGGAACAAGTAGTGAGATCATGGAAACTGTACAGATCGAAAAGGAAGAGGTGCTTGCTGTCTTGAGGAAAATTAAAGAGGATAAATCCCCGGGACCTGACAGAGTGTTCTCTTGGACCTTGCAGGAGACTAGTGTTGAAATTGCAGGGGCCCTGGCAGAAATATTTAAAACGTCGCTGTCTACAGGTGAGGTGCCAGAGGATTGGAGAGTGGCTCATGTTGTTCCGTTGTTTAAAAAAAGGATCAAAAAGTAATCCGGGAAATTATAGGCCAGTAAATTTAACGTCGGTAGTAGGTAAGTTATTGGAGGGAGTACTAAGAGACAGAAACTACAAGCATTTGGATAGACAGGGACGTATTAGGGGGAGTCAACATGGCTTTGTGCTTGGTAGGTCATGTTTGACCAATCTATTGGAGTTTTTCAAGGAGGTTACCAGGGAAGTGGATGAAGGGAAGGCAGTGGATATTGTCTACATGCACTTCAGTAAGGCCTTTGACAAGGTCCCGCATGGGAGGTTAGTTAGGAAAATTCAGTCGCTAGGTATACATGGAGAGGTGGTAAATTGGATCAGACATTGGCTCGATGGAAGAAGCCAGAGAGTGGTGGTAGAGAATTGCTTCTCCGAGTGGAGGCCTGTGACTAGTGGTGTGCCACAGGGATCAGTGCTGGGTCCATTGTTATTTGTCATCTATATCAATGATCTGGATGATAATGTGGTAAATTGGATCAGCAAATTTGCTGATGATACAAAGATTGGAGGTGTAGTAGACAGTGAGGAAGGTTTTCAGAGCCTGCAGAGGGACTTGGACCAGCTTGGAAAATGGGCTGAAAAATGGCAGATGGAGATTAATACAGACAAGTGTGAGGTATTGCATGTTGGAAGGACAAACCAAGGTAGAACATACAGAGTTAATGGTAAGGCACTGAGGAGTGCAGTAGAACAGAGGGATCTGGGAATACAGATACAAACTTCCCTAAAAGTGGCGTCACAGGTAGATAGGGTCGTAAAGAGAGCTTTTGGTACATAGGCCTTTATTAATCAAAGTATTGAGTATAAGAGCTGGAATGTTATGATGAGTTGTATAAGGCATTGGTGAGGCCAAATCTGGAGTATTGTGTTCAGTTTTGGTCACCAAATTACAGGAAGGAGATAAATAAGATTGAAAGAGTGCAGAGAAGGTTTACAAGGATGTTGCCGGGACTTGAGAAACTCAGTTACAGAGAAAGGTTAAATAGGTTAGGACTTTATTCCCTGGAGCGTAGAAGAATGAGGGGAGATTTGATAGAGGTATATAAAATCATGATGGGTATAGATAGAGTGAATGCAAGCAGGCTTTTTCCACTGAGGCAAGGGGAGAAAAAAACCAGAGGACATGGGTTAAGGGTCAGGAGGGAAAAGTTTAAAGGGAACATTAGGGGGGGCTTCTTCACACAGAGAGTGGTGGGAGTATGGAATGAGCTGCCAGACGAGGTGGTAAATGCGGGTTCTATTTTAACATTTAAGAATAAATTGGACAGATACATGGATGGGAGGTGTATGGAGGGATATGGTCCGTGTGCAGGTCAGTGGGACTGGGCAGAAAATGGTTCGGCACAGCCAAGAAGGGCCAAAAGGCCTGTTTCTGTGCTGTAGTTTTTCTATGGTTTCAGACATTTTCTGTTTCTCACACCAACGTCTGTAAACTCGAGTCTCTATATAAGACCGTAAGATATAGCAGCAGAATTAGGTGTCCGCTCCGCCATACCATTATAGCTAATTCAATTTTCTCTCTTAGCCCCAATCTCCTGCTTTCTCCCAGTTACCTTTGACTAATCAATAATCTATCAACTCTCTGCCTTAAATGCACATAAAGACTTGGCCTCCATGATTTCCTGTGGCTGTGTACTCTGGTCCTAAACTCCTCCACATAGGAAACATCCTCTAACAAGGCCTTTCAACATTTGTCACGTTTCATTGAGGTCAACCTCATTCTTCTGAATACCAGTGAGTACAGGCCAAGAGCCGTCAAAAAATCTTCACGTTACATTTTCGAGAACCTCCTTTGAACCTTCTCCAATATCAGTACATCCTTTCATAGATAAGGGGCCCCAAACTTCGCACAATACTCCAAGTGAGTCCTCACTAGTGCTTTATAAAGTCTTAGCATGGCATCCTTGCTTTTATATACTAGCCCTCTTGAAACAAATGCTAACAATGCATATGCCTTCCTCACCACCACCAACTAGACTCGCAAACTAATCTTTACAGAATCCTCCACAAGGACTCCCAAGTCCCCTCCCTCTACAGATTTTTTAATTTTCTCCCCACTTAGAAAATAATCTACCTTTTTATTTCTACTACCAAAGTGCAAAATACACTTCTCATCACTGTATTCCATCTGCCACTTTGCCCATTCTCTTAATCCGATTTAAATCCTTCTAAAAGCCTCTCTACTTCCACAAAACTATCTGCCCCTCCAGCGATTTTCATTTCACCTGCCAATTTGACCAGAAAGCCATCAACTCCCATCATTGGCATATTGGTGTAACAAGAATTTGTCCCAACACAGACCCGAGGAACAACACTAGTCAGCAGCAGACAACCAGAAAAGGCTTCCATTATTCCCACAAACAAGACGAATTCTGCAGATGCTGGAAATTCAAGCAACACACATCAAAGTTGCTGGTGAACGCAGCAAGCCAGGCAGCATCTCTAGGAAGAGGTACAGTCGACGTTTCAGGCCGAGACCCTTTGTCAGGACTAACTGAAGGAAGAGCAAGTAAGAGATTTGAAAGTGAGAGGGGGAAGGTGAGATCCAAAATGATAGGAGAAGACAGGAGGGGGAGGGATGGAGCCAAGAGCTGCACAAGTGATTGGCAAAGGGGATATGAGAGGATCATGGGACAGGAGGCCCAGAGAGAAGGAAAAGCGGGGTGGGGGGAAAAACCCAGAGGATGGGCAAGGGGTATAGTGAGAGGGATAGAGGGCGAAAAAGGAGAGAGAGAAAAAGAATGTGTGTATATAAATAAATAACGGATGGGGTACAAGGGGGAGGAAAGGCATTAACAGAAGTTAGAGAAGTCAATGTTCATGCCATCAGGTTGGAGGCTACCCAGACGGAATATAAGGTGTTGTTCCTCCAACCTGAGTGTGGCTTCATCTTTACAGTACAGGAGGCCGTGGATAGACATGTCAGAATGGGAACGGGATGTGGAATTAAATTGTGTGGCCACTGGGAGATCCTGCTTTCTCTGGCAGACAGAGCATAGGTGTTCAGCAAAACGGTCTCCCAGTATGCATCGGGTCTTGCCGATATAGAGAAGGCCACATTGGGAGCACTGGACGCAGTATATCACCCCAGCCGACTCACAGGTGAAGTGTCGCCTCACCTGGAAGGACTGTCTGGGGCCCTGAATGGTGGTAAGGGAGGAAGTGTAAGGGCATGTACAGCACTTGTTCCGCTTACAAGGATAAGTGCCAGGAGGGAGATCAGTGGGGAGGGATGGGGGGGGGGGAGAATGGACAAGGGAGTCGCGTAAGGAGCGATCCCTGTGGAAAGCATGGTGGGGGGGGAGGGAAAGATGTGCTTAGTGGTGGGATCCCGTTGGAGGTGGCGGAAGTTACGGAGAATAATATGTTGGACCAGGAGGCTGGTGGGGTGGTAGGTGAGGACCAGGGGAACCCTATTCCTAGTGGGGTGGCGGGAGGATGGAGTGAGAGTTTAAAAAGGCGACCACCCTATAAAGCGGGCAGCTGTCGGAGCGGGCAGCGGAGTGAGCAGTAGCAGAGTGTAGGGCTTTGGCTTCAACGGGCTTCGGCGATAAACGGGAAGAGGCGAGAGCAAAGCGCCAACTCTTTTTTTCTCTCTCCCGCCCCCCCCCCCCCGCCCAACCCTTTCACTAATCGGCCCGGACAGACAGGAACAGCAGGGCTCTCACAGCTAACGGTTTAACAAGTTTGTCTGTTCGGCGAGGTAAGTGGGTGAGTACACACATTTTTCCTGTTTCATTCGTGTAGAATTAGATAGCATGCCTGCAGGGTTAGTGCTTTGTTCAGGGTGTCAGATGTGGGAATCCTGGGAGACTTCCAGCCTCCCTGATGGCCACATCTGCGCCAGGTGCACCGAGTTGCAGCTCCTCAGAGACCGTGTTAGGGATCTGCAGCTGCAGCTTGATGACCTAGTGCTTATCAGGGAAAGTGAAGAGGTGATAGACAGGAGCTACAGGGAGGTAGTCATCCCTAGGCTACAGGGGTCAGAACACTGAGTCACTGTCAAGAGAGGGAAGGGAAATGCCCGGATAGTGGAGAGCACACCTGTGGCTGTCCCCCTCAGCAACAAATATCTTGTTCTGGATGCTGTTGAGGGGGATGACCTGACGGGGAACGCCCACGGTGACCGGGTCTCTGGCACTGAGCCTGGCGCTGTTGTGCAGGAGAGAAGGAGGGTGAAGAGAAATGCGGTAGTCGTGGGGGATTCCATAGTCAGGGGAACAGACAGGAGATTCTGTGAGTATACCCGCATGGTGTGTTGCCTCCCAGGTGCCAGGGTACGGGATGTCTCGGATCGGGTCCAGAATATTCTAAAGGGGGAGGGTGAGCAGCCAGTTGTCCTGGTACATGTTGGTACCAATGACATAGATAGGACAAAGGAGGAGGTCCTGAAGAGAGATTTCCGGGAGTTAGGAAAAGGAAGCTGAGAAGCAGGACCTCCAGGGTAGTAATCTCGGGATTGCTACCTGTGCCACGTGCTAGCGAGGGCAAGAGTAGTCAGATCAGGCAGATGAATGCGTGGCTGAGAGACTGGTGTAGGGGGCAGGGCTTCAGATTCTTGGATAATTGGGATCTCTTCTGGGGGAAGTATGACCTGTTCAAAAAGGACAGGTTACACCTGAACCCGAAGGGGACCAATATCCTGGCGGGAAAGTTTAATAGAGCTGTTAGGGAGGGTTTAAACTAATTTGGCAGGGGGATGGGAACCGGAATGATAGAGCGGAGGAAGGGGAAAACAGAAATAAATCTAAGATAGTGAACAGTAAAGATGTCAGGAAAGACAGGCAGGTGATGGGGCAAATGTGTAGCCATTGGGATGAGTTGCAGTGAAATCAAAGCAAAAAGTATCAAATACTGGTCTTAAGGTGTTGTACTTAAATGCACGCAGCATAAGAAATAAGGTGGATGATCTTGTTGTACAGCTACAGATTGGCAGGTATGATATTGTGGCCATCACTGAGACCTGGCTAAAGGATGCATGTCTCTGGGAGCTGAACGTCCAAGGATACACGGTGTATCGGAAGGATAGGAAGGTAGGCAGAGGGGGAGGCGTGGCTTTATTGGTAAGAAATGATATTAAATCGTTAGAAAGAGGTGATATAGGATCGGAAGGTGCAGAATCTTTATGGGTTGAGCTAAGGAATAGCAGGGATAAAAGGACCCTGATGGCAGTTATTTATAGGCCTCCAAACAGCTGCAGGGATGTGGACTACAAATTACAACTGGAAATAGAAAAGGCTTGTCAGAAGGGCAGTGTTATGATAATTGTGGGGGATTTTAACATGCGAGTAGATTGGAAAAATCAGGTCGGCACTGGATGTCAAGAGAGAGAATTTGTAGAATGACTGCGAGATGGCTTTTTAAAACAGCTTGTTGTTGAGCCCACTAGGGGATCGGCTGTACTGGATTGGGTATTGTGTAATGAACCAGAGGTGATTGGAGAGATTGAGGTGAAGGAACCCTTAGGAAGCAGTGATCATAACATGACTGAGTTCACTGTGAAATTAGAAAAAGAGAAGCCGAAATCTGATGTGTCAGTGCTTCAGTGGAGTAAAGGAAACTACAGTGGCATGAGAGAGGAACTGGCCAAAGTTGACTGGAAAGAGACACTGGCGGGAAAGACGGCAGAGCAGCAGTGGTTGGAGTTTATGCGAGAAATGAGGAATGTGCAAGACAGGTATATTCCAAAAAAGAAGAAATTTTCGAGTGGAAAAAGGATGCAACCGTGGTTGACAAGAGAAGTCAAAGCCAAGGTTAAAGCTAAGGAGAGGGCATACGAGGAAGCAAAAATTAGTGGGAAGACAGAGGATTGGGAAGTCTTTAAAACCTTACAAAAGGAAACCAAGAAGGTCATTAAGAGAGTAAAGATTAACTATGAAAGGAAACTAGCAAATAATATCGAAGAGGATACTAAAAGCTTTTTCAAGTATATAAAGAGTAAAAGACAGGTGAGAGTAGATATAGGACCGATAGAAAATGATACTGGAGAAATTGTAATGGGAGATGAGGAGATGGCAGAGGAACTAAACAAGTATTTTGCATCAGTCTTCACTGAGGAACACAGGAGGATACCGGACACTTAAGGGTGGCAGGGAAGAGAAGTGTGCGCAGTCACAATTACGACAGAGAAAGTACTCAGGAAGCTGAATAGGCTAAAGGTCGATAAATCTCCTGGACCAGATGGAATGCACCCTCGTGTTCGAAAGGAAGTAGCTGTGGAGATTGCGGAGGCATTAGCGATGATCTTTCAAAAGTCAATAGATTCTGGCATGGTTCCGGAGGACTGGAAGATTGCAAATGTCACTCCGCTATTTAAGAAGGGGGCAAGGAAGCAAAAAGGAAATTATAGACCTGTCAGCTAGACATTGGTGGTTGGGAAGTTGTTGGAGTCGATTGTCAAGGATTAGGTTACAGAGTACCTGGAGGCATATGACAAGATAGGCAGAACTCAGCATGGATTCCTTAAAGGAAAATCCTGCCTGACAAACCTATTACAATTTTTTGAGGAAATTACCAGTAGGCTAGACAAGGGAGATGCAGCAGATGTTGTACATTTGGATTTTCAGAAGGCCTTTTGACAAGGTGCCACACATGAGGCTGCTTAACAAGAGCCCATGGAATTACAGGAAAGTTACATACGTGGATAGAGCTTTGGCTGATTGGCAGGAAACAGAGAGTGGGAATAAAGGGATCCTATTCTGGTTGGCTGCCGGTTACCAGTGGTGTTCCACAGGGATCAGTGTTGGGGCCGCTTCTTTTTACATTGTACATCAACGATTTGGATTGTGGAATAGAGGGCTTTATGGTTAAGTTTGCTGACGATACGAAGATAGGTGGAGGGGCCGGTAGTGCTGAGGAAACGGAGAGTCTGCAGAGAGACTTGGATAGATTGGAAGAATGGGCAGAGAAGTGGCAAATGAAGTACAATGTTGGAAAGTGTATGGTTATGCACTTTGGCAGAAAAAATAAACGGGCAGACTATTATTTAAATGGGGAAAGAATTCAAAGTTCTGAGATGCAACGGGACTTGGGAGTCCTCGTACAGGATTCCCTTAAAGTTAACCTCCAGGTTGAGTCGGTAGTGAAGAAGGCGAATGCAATGTTGGCATTCATTTCTACAGGAATAGAGTATAGGAGCAGGGATGTGATGTTGAGGCTCTATAAGGCGCTGGTGAGACCTCACTTGGAGTACTGTGGGCAGTTTTGGTCTCCTTATTTACGAAAGGTTGTGCTGACGTTGGAGAGGGTACAGAGAAGATTTACTAGAATGATTCCGGGAATGAGAGGGTTAACATATGAGGAACGTTTGTCCGCTCTTGGACTGTATTCCTTGGAGTTTAGAAGAATGAGGGGAGACCTCATAGAAACATTTCGAATGTTAAAAGGCATGGACAGAGTGGATGTGGCAAAGTTGTTTCCCATGATGGGAGAGTCTAGTACGAGAGGGCATGACTTCAGGATTGAAGGGCACCCTTTCAGAACAGAAATGCGAAAAAATTTTTTTAGTCAGAAGGTGGTGAATCTATGGAATTTGTTGCCACGGGCAGCAGTGGAGGCCAAGTCATTGGGTGTCTTTAAGGCAGAGATTGATAGGTATCTGAGTAGCCAGGGCATCAAAGGTTATGGTGAGAAGGCGGGGCAGTGGGACTAAATAGGATAAAATGGATCAGCTCATGATAAAATGGCGGAGCAGACTCGATGGGCCGAATGGCCTACTTCTGCTCCTTTGTCTTATGGTCTTATGGTCTTATGGAGAGCAGATGTGCGTGAAATGGGGGAGATGCGTTTGAGAGCAGAGTTGATGGTGGTGGAAGGGAAGCCCCTTTCTTTAAAAAAGGAGGACATCTCCCTCGTCCTGGAATGAAAAGCCTCATCCTGAGAGCAGATGCGGCGGAGACGGAGGAATTGCGAGAAGGGGCTGGCATTTTTGCAAGAGACAAGGTGAGAAGAGGAATAGTCCAGATAGCTGTGAGAGTCAGTAGGCTCATAGTAGACATCAGTGGATAAGCTGTCTCCAGAGATAGAGACAGAAAGATCTAGAAAGGGGAGGGAGGTGTTGGAAATGGACCAGATAAACTTGAGGGCAGGGTGAAAGTTGGAGGCATAGTTAATAAAGTCAACGAGCTCAGCATGTGTGCAGGAATCAGCGCCAATGTAGTCGTCGATGTAGCGAAGGAAAAGTGGGGGACAGATACCAGAATAGGTTCAGAACATAGATTGTTCCACAAAGCCAACAAAAAGGCAGGCATAGCTCGGACCCATATGGGTGCCCATAGCTACACCTTTAGTTTGGAGGAAGTGGGAGGAGCCAAAAGAGAAATTATTAAGAGTAAGGACTAGACAAAGCAGAGTGGTGGTAGAGGGGAACTGATTAGGTCTGGAATCAAAAAAGAAGCGGACAGCTTTGAGACCTTCCCGATGGGGGATGGAAGTATATAGGGACTGGACATCCATGGTGAAAATAAAGCGGTGGGGGCCAGGGAACTTAAAATCATTGAAAAGTTTAAGAGCGTGAGAAGTGTCACGAAGATAGGTAGGAAGGGATTGAACAAGGGGGGATAAAACCGTGTTGAGGTATGCAGAAACGAGTTCGGTGGGGCAGTAGCAAGCTGAGACAATAGGTATGCCAGGATAGGCAGGTTTGTGGATCTTGGGTAGGAGGTAGAAATGGGAAGTGCGAGGTGTGGGAACTATAAGGTTGGTAGCAGTGGATGGGAGATCCCCTGAGCGGATAAAGTCGGTGATGGTGTGGGAGACAATGGCCTTGTGCTCCTTAGTGGGGTCACGATCGAGGGGTAAATAAGAGGAGGTATCCGCGAGTTGTCGCTGTGCCTCGGCAAGGTAGAAGTCAGTACGCCAGACTACAACAGTACCTCCCTTATCGGCGGGTTTAATAGTAAGGTTAGGATTAGTGCGGAGGGAGTGGAGAGCAGAGCGTTCGGAAGGAGTAAGGTTGGAATGGAAACAAGGTGCGGTGAAATCGAGACCGTTAATGTCCTGTTGGCAGTTAGCAATAAACAGATCCAGAGCGGGGTGTCCATGAAGAAGAGGAGGGTTGAAGATGGGAGAAGGGATCATCAGTGGGGTTGGAAGAGTCCTTGCCGAAGAAGTAGGCTCGGAGACGGAGAGGGCGGAAGAAGAGTTCCGCATCATGGCGAACGCGGAACTCGCTGAGGTGTGGGCGAAGGGGGACAAAGGTGAGGCCCTTACTGAGGACAGAGCGTTCTGCCTCCGACAGTTGAAGGTCCGAGGGGATGTTAAAGACCCGGCACGGATGAGAGCTGGGATCAGAGAGGGGAGGGGGGAGGCTGGGGGTGTCAGTGGAGAGGGGAGGGTTGGGATGAGAGGAAGATGGAGCCCCTGAGGGCCCAGGAGCTGACGGTGGGATCTGAGGGAGACGGGGTTGCAGAGTGGTGGTGGGGGAAGGGGAGACGGGAGTCACAATAGCAGCACATAAAGACCAGGCCTGGAGTTCAAAGCTGGAGTTGCAGTTCCATTATTCCCACTCTTTCCCTCCTGCCAATCAGCCACTGTTTTATCCATGCCAGTAACTTTCCTGTAATACCATGGGCTCTTAACTTGTTAAGCAGCCTCGTAAGGCATGGCGTTCTGAAAGTCCAGATCCACAACATCCACCAATTCTCTTTTGTTTATCCTGCTTGTTATTTCTCCAAGGAATTCCAACATATTTGTCAGGCAAGATTTTCCCTTGAGGAAAACAAACTGATTACAGCCTATTTTGTCATGTACCTCCAAGTACCCCGAAACCACATCCAGATCAGAGTAGAAAAGCCAATAGCAGACATCCCACCCTGCAAAAACTGATTTCAGGGAGGTAGCACCACCAATTTGCGGGAGACTTATAGAAACATAGAAAATAGGTGCAGGAGTAGGCCATTCGGCCCTTCGAGCCTGCACTGCCATTCAGTATGATCATGGCTGATCATCTAACTCAGAACTCTGTACCAGACTTCCCTCCATACCCCCTGATCCCTTCAGCCACAAGGGCCATATCTAACTCCCTCTTAAATATAGCCAATGAACTGGCCTCAACTGTTTCCTGTGGCAGAGAATTCCACAGATTCTCCACTCTCTGTGTGAAGACGTTTTTCCTAATCTCGGTCCTACAAGGCTTCCCCTTTATCCTCAAACTGTGACCCCTCGTTCTGGACTTCCCCAACATCGGGAACAATCTTCCTGCATCTAGCCTGTCCAATCCCTTTAGGATTTTATATGTTTCAATAAGATCCCCCCTCAATCTTCTAAATTCCAACGAATATAAGCCTAGTCGATCCAGTCTTTCATCATATGAAAGTCCTCCCATCCCAGGAATCAATCTGGTGAACCTTCTTTGTACTCCCTCTATGGCAAGGATGTCTTTCCTCAGATTAGGGGACCAAAACTGCACACAATACTCCAGGTGTGGTCTCACCAAGGCCTTGTACAACTGCAGTAGTACCTCCCTGCTCCTGTACTCGAATCCTCTTGCTATGAATGCCAGCATACCATTTGCCCTTTTCACCGCCTGCTGTACCTGCATGCCCACTTTCAATGACTGGTGTACAATGACACCTCGGTCTCGTTGCACCTCCCCTTTTCCTAAGGGCCACCATTCAAATAATAATCTGTTTTCCTGCTTTTGCCACCAAAGTGGATAACCTCACATTTATCCACATTAAATTGCATCTGCCATGAATGTGCCCACTCACCTAACCTATCCAAGTCACCCTGCATCCTCTCAGCATCCTCCTCACAGCTAACACTGCCGCCCAGCTTCGTGTCATCCACAAACTTGGAGATGCTGCATTTAATTCCCTCATCTAAGTCATTAATATATATTGTAAACAACTGGGGTCCCAGCACTGAGCCTTGCGGTACCCCACTAGTCACTGCCTGCCATTCTGAAAAGGTCCCGTTTATTCCCACTCTTTGCTTCCTGTCTGCCAACCAATTCTCTATCCACATCAATACCTTACCCCCAATACCGTGTGCTTTAAGTTTGCACACTAATCTCCAGTGTGGGACCTTGTCAAAAGCCTTTTGAAAATCCAAATATACCACATCCACTGGTTCTCCCCTATCCACTCTACTAGTTACATCCTCAAAAAATTCTATGAGATTCGTCAGACATGATTTTCCTTTCACAAATCCATGCTGACTTTGTCCGATCATTTCACCGCTTTCCAAATGTACTGTTAACACATCTTTGATAACCGACTCCAGCAGTTTCCCCACCACCGACGTTAGGCTAACCGGTCTATAATTCCCCGGTTTCTCTCTCCCTCCTTTTTTAAAAAGTGGGGTTACATTAGCCACCCTCCAATCCTCAGGAACTAGTCCAGAATCTAACGAGTTTTGAAAAATTATCACTAATGCATCCACTATTTCTTGGGCTACTTCCTTAAGCACTCTAGGATGCAGACCATCTGGCCCTGGGGATTTATATGCCTTCAATCCCTTCAATTTACCTAACACCACTTCCCTACTAACATGTATTTCGCTCAGTTCCTCCATCTCACTGGACCCTCTGTCCCTTAGTATTTCCGGAAGATTATTTATGTCCTCCTTGGTGAAGACAGAACCAAAGTAATTATTCAATTGGTCCCCATAATCAATTCACCTGTTTCTGTCTGTAGGGGACCTACATTTGTCTTTACCAGTCTTTTTCTTTTCACATATCTATAAAAGCTTTTACAGTCAGTTTTTATGTTCCCTGCCAGTTTTCTCTCATAATCTTTTTTCCCCTTCCTAATTAAGCCCTTTGTCCTCCTCTGCTGGACTCTGAAATTCTCCCAGTCCTCAGGTGAGCCACTTTTTCTGGCTAATTTGTATGCTTCTTCTTTGGAATTAACACTATCCCTAATTTCCCTTGTCAGCCACGGGTGCACTACTTTCCCTGATTTATTCTTTTGCCAAACTGGGATGAACAATTGTTGTAGCTCATCCATGCGATCTTTAAATGCTTGCCATTGCATATCCACCGTCAACCCGTTAAGTGTCATTTGCCAGTCTATCTTAGCTAATTCACGTCTCATACCTTCAAAGTTACCCTTCTTTAAGTTCAGAACCTTTGTTTCTGAATTAACTATGTCACTCTCCATCTTAATGAAGAATTCTACTATATTATGGTCACTCTTACCCAAGGGGCCTCTCACGACAAGATTGCTAATTAACCCTTCCTCATTGCTCAATACCCAGTCTAGAATAGCCTGCTCTCTAGTTGGTTCCTCGACATGTTGGTTCAAAAAACCATCCCGCATACATTCCAAGAAATCCTCTTCCTCAGCACTCTTACCAATTTGGTTCACCCAATCTATATGTAGATTGAAGTCACCCATTATAACTGCTGTTCCTTTATTGCACACATTTCTAATTTCCTGTTTAATACCATCTCCGACCTCACTACTACTGTTAGGTGGCCTGTACACAACTCCCACCAGCGTCTTCTGCCCCTTAGTGTTACGCAGCTCTCCCCATATCGATTCCACATCCTCCCGGCTAATATCCTTCCTTTCTATTGTGTTAATTTCCTCTCTAACCAGCAATGTTACCCCACCTCCTTTTCTTTCATGTCTATCTCCCCTGAATGTTGAGCTCCCATCCTTGGTCACCCTGGAGCCATGTCTCTGTGATCTCAACTATATCATATGCATTAATAACAATCTGCACTTTTAATTCAGTCACCTTGTTACGAATGCTCCTTGCATTGACACACAAAGCCTTCAGGCTCGCTGTTACAACACTCTTAGCCCTTATACAATTATGTTGAAAAGTGGCCCTTTTTGATGCTTGCCCTGAATTTGTCGGCCTGCCACTTTTACTTTTCACCTTACTACTTTTTGCTTCTACCCTCATTTTACACCCCTCTGTCTCTCTGCACTTGTTCTCATCCCCCTGTTGTGAACTAATCTCCTCTCTCCTAGTCTCTTTAATTTGATTCCCACCCCCCAACCATTCTAGTTTAAAGTCACCTCAGTAGCCCTCACAAATCTCCCCTGCAGGATATTGGTCTCCCTAGTATTCAAGTGTAACCTGTCCTTTTTGTACAGGTCACACCTGTGCCAAAAGAGGTCCCAATGATCCAAAAACTTGAATCCCTGCCCCCTGCTCCAATCCCTCAGCCACGCATTTATCCTCCACCTCATTGCATTCCTACTCTCACTGTCGCGTGGCACAGGCAGTCATCCCGAGATTTTTCTCAACTCCCTTTCTAACTCCCTATATTCTCCTTTCAGGACCTCTTCCCTTTTCCTACCTATATGTAATGAGGTATATTGGTACCTATATGTACCACGACCTCTGGCTCCTCACCCTCCCACTTCAGGATATCTTGGAGGCGATCAGAAATATCCCGGACCCTGGCACCAGGGAGGCAAACTACCATCCGAGTCTCTGGACTGCGTCCACAGAATCGCCTATCTGACCACCTTACTATCGAGTCCCCTATTACAACTGCCCTCCTCTTCCTTTCCCTACCCTTCTGAGCTACAGGGCCGGACTCTGTGCCGGAGGCACAGCCACTGTCGCTTCCCCCGGGTAAGCTGTCCCCCCCAACAGTACTCAAACAGGAGTACCTATTGTCAAGGGGCACAGCCAGGGTACCTGACTCTTCCCCTTCCCCCTCCTAACCGTGACCCACTTGTCTGCCTCCCGTGGCCCCGGTGTGACCACCTGCCTGTAACTCTTCTCTGTCAATTCCTCACTCTCCCTGACCAGACGAAGGTCATCGAGCTGCAGCTCCAGTTCCCTAACGCGGTCCCTTAGGAGCTGCAGCTCGGCACACGTGGCGCAGATGTGGACGTCCAGGAGGCTTGCAGACTCCACGACCTCCCACATCTGGCACCGAGAACAACAAGCTGCCCTCACACTCATACTGCCCCTCTCCTGAAATAACAACAAAAACCTTCCTCGCCTCTCCCGTTCCCGCCTAAGCCCTTAAACCTTCACTCTGCTCCTGGTTCACTCTGCAGCCCGCAAACTATGTTGCCTGCTGTATGAGGCTGTGTTCTTTTTAAATCTTCCGCGCTTCACTGCCCAACGTCACACACTTCCGGGAGAGGTGGGATGTCTGCAATAGAGTAGTTCCTTAGCAGCTAGCCAGCTAGTTTAAATAACGTTAGCTATGCTAATGAACGAATGACACCTGTTAAACTCACCTCAACATGTCTTTTACAGTCTTAACCCACCATGGGCAATAGAAAAGTCACTGTTGCAAACAGAGCAGCGAGCAACACTGTCATTATTTTTGACCCCTATTAGGCAGGGGTACACTTTAGTGTAGTCTGGGGTGACGTACGTTTTATTTTTTTTGGAACACTCTGCCATGGCGCACTCTCACTCTCTCTCTTGCTCGCGCTCTCTCTCGTGGTCTCTTGCGCTCTCGCTTGCTTTCTCTCTCTCTCACTCCTTCATTTGCTTGCTCTCGCACTCCCTCTCGCTTGCTTTCTCTCTCGTGCTCTCGCTTTCTTGATCTCACGCGCTCTCTCGCTTGCTCACTCCAAAAAAATTGATTTCTGTGATATTGTATATAATTTGCGGGCATCAGGGAGCCACTATTCATCTGCGGGAGGCTCCCGGAACTTCTGGGATAGTTGGGATGTCTGCAGTAGTGGGTCGCTACAGCAAAAAAGAGCTTTGACCAGTGACCAATTGACGTTTGGGATTGATTAGCAAGAGCAAATTAAAGTCAGGCAAGGGTAAGAGCAAGGGCTGTCGTTGCAGCAGACAGAGTCAGAGTGATGATCTTGAGGCTTTAGTTCTTCAAGGCTTCCACCAAGACAAACTTCAGTCAGAGAAAGAAGAGCTCAAGGTTAAGCTTCTTTTTCCACTTCCCTTCTTTATATCTGCTCAGCTAGGTATAAGACTATATCGGAGCAGAATTAAGCCATTCAGCCAATCTATCATGGCTGATCCCGGATCTCACTTAACCCCACACACTTGCCTTCTTGCCAGATCCTTTGATGTCCTGACCAATCATGAAACAATCAATTCCACCTTAAATACACCCATGGGCTTGGCCTTCACCGCAGAGCCTTCCACAGATTTACTATTCTCTTGATAAAAAAATTCCTCCTCACCTCTGTTCTAAAGGGTCGCCCCACAATTTTGAGGCTGTGCCCCCTAGTTCTGGATACCCCCACCAGAGAAAACATCCTCTCCACATTCAACCTATCTAGTCCTTTCAACATTCGGTAAGTTTAAGGCCATTCGGCCCATTGAGTCTGCTCTACCATTCAACCATGGCTGATCCAATTCTTCCAGTCATCCCATCTCCACTGCCTTCTCCCCATACCCTTTGATGCCCTGGCTAATCTCTGCCTTAATACACCCAATAACTTGGCCTCCTCAGCTGCTCGTGGCCTTAATACACCCAATAACTTGGCCTCCTCAGCTGCTCGTGGCAACAAATTCCACAGATTTGCCACCCTCTGACTAAAGTAATTTCTCCGCATCTCAGTTCTAAAAGGACATCTTTCAATCCTGAAGTCGTGCCCTCTTGTTGTAGACTCCCCTCCCAAGGGAAATACCTTTGCCATATCTAATCCATTCAGGCCTTTTAACATTCAGAATGTTTCTATTAGATCTCCCCTCATTCTCCTGAACTCCAGGGAATACAGCCCAAGAGCTGCCAGACATTCCTCATACAGTAACTCTTTCATTCCTGGAATCATTCTATTGAATCTTCTCTGAACCCTCTCCAATGTCAGTATATCCTTTCTAAAACAAGGAGCCCAAAACTGCACACAATACTCCAAGGGTGGTCTCACGAGTGCCTGATAGAGCCTCAACATCACATCCCTGCTCTTATATTCTATACCTCTACAAATGAATGCCAACATTGAACACAGAACATAGAATAGTACAGCACATTACAGGCCCTTCGGCCCACAACGTTCTGCCAACCCTCAAACCCTGCCTCCCATATAACCCCCCACCTTAAATTCCTCCATATACCTGTCTAGTAGTCTCTTAAACTTCACTAGTGTATCTGCCTCCACCACTGACTCAGGCAGTGCATTCCACGCACCAACCACTCTCTGAGTAAAAAACCTTCCTCTAATATCCCCCTTGAACTTCACACCCCTTACCTTAAAGCCATGTCCTCTTGTATTGAGCAGTGGTGCCCTGGGGAAGAGGCGCTGGCTATCCACTCTATCTATTCCTCTTATTATCTTGTACACCTCTATCAGGTCTCCTCTCATCCTCCTCCTCTCCAAAGAGTAAAGCCCTAGCTCCCTTAATCTCTCATCATACCCATAGTGCATTCATACCCATAGTCATAGTCATACTTTATTGATCCCGGGGGAAATTGATTTTCGTTACAGTTGCACCATAAAGAATAAATAGTAATAGAACCATGTAAAAGTTGCTGGTGAACGCAGCAGGCCAGGCAGCATCTCTAGGAAGAGGTGCAGTCGACGTTTCAGGCCGAGACCCTTCGTCAGGTCTCGGCCTGAAACGTCGACTGCACCTCTTCCTAGAGATGCTGCCTGGCCTGCTGCGTTCACCAGCAACTTTTATGTGTGTTGCTTGAATTTCCAGCATCTGCAGAATTCCTGTTGTTTGAGTAATAGAACTATAATAGTTAAATAGTAATATGTAAATTATGCCAGTAAATTATGAAATAAATCCAGAACCAGCCTATTGGCTCAGGGTGTCTGATCCTCCAAGGGAGGAGTTGTAAAGTTTGATGGCCACAGGCAGGAATGACTTCCTATGACGCTCTGTGTTGCATCTCAGTGGAATGAGTCTCTGGCTGAATGTACTCCTGTGCCCACTCAGTACATTCTGTAGTGGATGGGAAACATTGACCAAGATCGCATGCAACTTAGACAGCATCCTCTTTTCAGACACCACCGTGAGAGTCCAGTTCCATCCCCACAACATCACTGGCCTTACGGATGAGTTTGTTTATTCTGTTGGTGTCTGTTACCCTCAGCCTGCTGCCCCAGCACACAACAGCAAACATGATAGCACTGGCCACCACAGCACTTCCACGCACCAACCACTCACTGAGTAAAAAACCTTCCTCTAATATCCCCCTTGAACTTCCCACCCCTTACCTTAAAGTCATGTCCTCTTGTATTGAGCAGTGGAAGAGGCGCTGGCTATCCACTCTATCTATTCCTCTTAATATCTTGTATACCTCTATCATATCTCCTCTCATCCTCTTTCTCTCCAAAGAGTAAAGCCCTAGCTCCCTTAATCTCTCATCATAATCCATGCTCTCTAAACCAGACAGCATCCTGGTAAATCTCCTCTGTACTCTTTCCAATGCTTCCACATCCTTCCTATAGTGAGGCGACCAGAACTGGACACAGTACTCCAAGTGTGGCCTAACCAGAGTTTTATAGAACTGCATCATTACCTCGCATCTCTTAAACTCTATCTCTCGACTTATGAAAGCCAACACTCCATAAGCTTTCTTAACTACCCTATCTGCCTGTGAGGGAACTTTCAGGGATCTGTGGACATGTACCCCCAGATCCCTCTGCTCCTCCACACTGCCAAGTATCCTGCCATTTACTTTGTACTCTGCCTTGGAGTTTGTCCTTCCAAAGTGTACCACCTCACACTTCTCTGGGTTGAACTCCATCTACCACTTTTCAGCCCACTTCTGCATTTGCCTTCTTCACCACTGACTCAACCTGGAGGTTAACCTGCACAAGGACTCCCAAGTCCCTTTGCATCTCTGCATTTTGAATTCTCTCTCCATCTAAATAATAGTCTGCCCGTTTATTTCTTCCACCAAAGTGCATGGCCATACACTTTCCAACATTGTATTTCATTTGCTCATTCCCCTAAACTTCTAAGTCTCTCTGTTTCCTCAACACTACCCACTCCTCCACCTATCTTTGTATCATCAGCAAACTTAGCCAGAAATCCATTAATCCCATAGTCCAAATCATTGACAAAAAGCAAAAAGCAGCAGTCCCAACACCAAACTCTGTGAAACTCCACTGGTAACCGGCAGCCAGCCAGAACAGAATCCCTTTATTCCCACTCTCTGCTTTCTGCTGATCAGCCAATGCTCCACTCATGCTTCCCTGTAAATCCATGTGCTCTTATCTTGCTAAGCACCTTCCTGTGCGGGCACCTTGTCAAAGGCTTATTGAAAATCCAAGTACACCACATCCACTGCATCTCCTTTGTCTACCCTGATTGTAATTTCCTAAAAAAATTGCAATAAGTTTGTCAGGCAGGATTTTCCTTTCAGGAAACCACGCTGGCTTTGGCCTATCTTGTCATGTGCCTCCAGTTACTCTGTAATCTCATCACTAACAATCGATTCCAACAACTTCCCAACCACTGATGTCAGGCTGACAGGTCTCTGGTTTCCTTTCTGCTGCCTCCCACTCTTCTTAAATAGCAGAGTAGCATTTGCAATTTTTCATTTTCTCCTTCCTACTTAGTTTCCTTCTGCAAATTTTTAAAAGCTTCCTAATCCTCCGTGTTGCCACGAGCTCTGGCTTCATTGTATGCCCTCTCTTTTGCTTTTACATTGGCTCTGACCACTTGTCAGCCACGCTAGTGTCCTTCTTCCACTTGCAAATTTCTTCTTATTTGGAATACATAGCACAAACGTATGGATTAAGTTAGATCAGCTCGAAGAGTTTAAAAGGAGACAGTTTTTCTTCAGCGGTTTGGTCGAGGGACGACTGCGCAAGTGCATGGACGTTAGCGAGTTAGACCAGCGCGAAGAGTTTAAAAGGAGACAGCTTTATAGAGCGGGCATACAAGGAGCGGGCGACGGAGTACAGGGAATCAGCATAGGAGGGCTTTGTCTCAACGGGGCTTCAGCGATAATGGGTCAAGGCCAGGTAGCTTGTCTGTGAAGAATAGAAATGGGAAGTATGTGCGTGAGGCTGGTGTTCTGTACTGGGTGTCAGATGTGGGAAGTCCGGGAGACTCCCAGCCTCCCGGACGGCCACATCTGCACCAAGTGTGCCGAGCTGCAGTTCCTTACGGGCTGGGTTAGGGAACTGGAGATGCAGCTCGATGACTTTCGTCTGGTCAGGGAAAGTGAGGAGGTGATAGAGAGGAGCCAGACGAAAGTAGTCACATAGGGGTCTTGGGAGACAGAAAAGTGGGTAACAGTCAGGAGAGGGAAGGGTAAGAGTCAGAGTACCCCTGTGGCTGTTCCCCTTAATAATAAGTACTCCTGTTTGAGTACTGTTGGGGGTGACGGCTTACCTGGCGGAAGCAACAGTGGTCGTGCCTCTGGCACAGAGTCTGGCCCTGTGCCTCAGAAGGGTAGGGCAAGGAAGAAGGCAGTAGTAATAGGGTCTCTATAGTTAAGGGGTCAGGCAGGCGATTCTGTGGACACAGGAAAGAAACACGAATGGTAGTTTGCCTCCCTGGTGCCAGGGTCTGGGATGTTTCTGATTGCGTACACAATATCCTGAAGTGGGAAGGAGAACAGCCAGAGGTCGTGGTACATATTGGTACCAACGACATGGGCAGGAAAAGGGAGGAGGTCCTGAAAACAGACTACAGGGAGTTAGGAAGGAAGTTGAGAAGCAGGACCTCAAAGGTAGTAATCTCGGAATTACTGCCTGTGCCACATGACAGTGAGTAGAGGAATAGAGTGAGGTGGAGGATAAATGCGTGGCTGAGGGATTGGAGCAGGGGCAGGGATTCAGATTTCTGGATCATTGGGACCTCTTTTGGGGCAGGAGTGACCTGTACAAAAAGAACAGGTTGCACTTGAATCCGAGGGGTGCCAATATCCTGGCAGGGAGGTTTGCTAAGGCGAATGGGGGGAGCTTAAACTAGAATCGCTGGGGTGGGGTTTGGAACTGAACTGAAGAGATAGAGAAAGGCTGGCTCACAAATAGAGAAAGCATGGTGACAGTGCGAGAGGGAGCATAGGCATGTGATAGAGAAAGGATCCGCTCAGACTGATATTTGAGATGTGTCTATTTTAATGCAAGAAGCATCATAAACAAAGTGGATGAGCTTAGAGTGTGGATCAGTACTTAGAGCTATGATGTTGTGACCACTACAGAGACTTGGATGACTCAGGGACAGGAATGATTACTTAGACTGCCAGGCTTTAGATGTTTCAGAAAGGACAGGGAAGGAGGCAAAAGAGATGGGGGAATGGCACTGCTGATCAGAGATAGTGTCACGGCTGCAGAAAAGGAGGAAGTCAAGGAGGGATTGTCTCCTGAGTCTTTGTGGGTGGAAGATAGGAACAAGAAGGGGTCAATAACTCCACTAGGTGTTTTTTCTGGTATTAGGAAAGGAACCTGGTCAGGTGTCAGATCTCTCAGAGAAAGAGCATTATGGAGATAGTGATCTCCTTTATCATAGTATTGGAGAGAGATAGGAACAGACAAGTTATGAAAGCATTTAATTGGAGTTAGGGGAAATACGAAACTATCAGGCAGGAACTTGGAAGCATTAATTTGGAACAGATGTTCTCAGGTAAATGTACAGCAGAAATGTGACAAATGTTCAGGGATTATTTGTTTGGAGTTCTGCATAGGTACGTTCCAATGAGGCAGGGAAAGGATGGTACGGTACAGGAACCGTGGTGTACAAAGGCAGTTGTAAATCTAGTCAAGAAGAAAAGAAAAGCTTATAGAACACAGAACATAGAATAGTACAGCACATTACAGGCCCTTCGGACCACAATGTTGTGCCGGCCCTCAAACCTTGCCTCCCATATTTCCCCCCCCCACCTTAAATTCCTCCATATACCTGTCTAGTAGTCTCTTAAACTTCACTAGTGTATCTGCCTCCACCACTGACTCAGGCAGTGCATTCCACGCACCAACCACTCTCTGAGTAAAAAACCTTCCTCTAATATCCCCCTTGAACTTCACACCCCTTACCTTAAAGCCATGTCCTCTTGTATTGAGCAGTGGTGCCCTGGGGAAGAGGCGCTGGCTATCCACTCTATCTATTCCTCTTATTATCTTGTACACCTCTATCAGGTCTCCTCTCATCCTCCTCCTCTCCAAAGAGTAAAGCCCTAGCTCCCTTAATCTCTCATCATAATCCATACTCTCTAAACCAGGCAGCATCCTGGTAAATCTCCTCTGTACTCTTTCCAATGCTTCCACATCCTTCCTACAGTGAGGCGACCAGAACTGGACACAGTACTCCAAGTGTGGCCTAACCAGAGTTTTGTAGAGCTTCATCTTTACATCGTGACTCTCAAACTCTATCCCTCGACTTATGAAAGCTAACACCCCATAAGCTTTCTTAACTACCCTATCTACCTGTGAGGCAACTTTCAGGGATCTGTGGACATGTACTCCCAGATCCCTCTGCTCCTCCACACTACCAAGTATCCTGCCATTTACTTTGTACTCTGCCTTGGAGTTTGTCCTTCCAAAGTGTACCACCTCACACTTCTCCGGGTTGAACTCCATCTACCACTTCTCAGCCCACTTCTGCATCCTATCTCTCTGCAATCTTCGACAATCCTCTACGCTATCTACAACACCACCAACCTTTGGGTCGTCTGCAAACTTGCCAACCCACCCTTCTACCCCCACATCCAAGTCATTAATAAAAATCACAAAAAGTAGAGGTCCCAGAACAGATCCTTGTGGGACACCACTAGTCACAATCCTCCAATCTGAATGTACTCCTTCCACCACGACCCTCTGCCTTCTGCAGGCAAGCCAATTCTGAATCCACCTGGCCAAACTTCCCTGGATCCCATACCTTCAGACTTTCTGAATAAGCCTATCGTTTGGAACCTTGTCAAATGCCTTACTAAAATCCATATAGATCACATCCACTGCACTACCCTCAACTATATGCCTGGTCACCTCCTCAAAGAACTCTATCAGGCTTGTTAGACACGATCTGCCCTTCACAAAGCCATGCTGACTGTCCCTGATCAGACCAGGATTCTCTAAATGCCCATAGATTCTATCTCTAAGAATCTTTTCCAACAGCTTTCCCACCACAGACGTAAGACTCACTGGTCTATAATTACCCGGACTATCCCTACTACCTTTTTTGAACAAGGGGACAACATTCGCCACCCTCCAATCCTCCGGTACCATTCCCGTGGACAACGAGGACATAAAGATCCTAGCCAGAGGCTCAGCAATCTCTTCCCTCGCCTCATGGAGCAGCCTGGGGAATATTCCGTCAGGCCCCGGGGACTTATCCGTCCTAATGTATTTTAGCAACTCCAACACCTCCTCTCCCTTAATATCAACATGCTCCAGAACATCAACCTCACTCATATTGTCCTCACCATCATCAAGTTCCCTCTCATTGGTGAATACTGAAGAGACATATTCATTGAGGACCTCGCTCACTTCCACAGCCTCCAGGCACATCTTCCCACCTTTATCTCTAATCCGTCCTACCTTCACTCCTGTCATCCTTTTTTCTTCACATAATTGAAGGATGCCTTGGGGTTTTCCTTTACCCTACTCGCCAAGGCCTTCTCATGCCCCCTTCTTGCTCTTCTCAGCCCCTTCTTAAGCTTTCTTGCTTCCCTATATTCTTCAATAGACCCATCTGATCCTTTCTTCCTAAACCTCATGTATGCTGCCTTCTTCCACCCCACTAGATTTTCCACCTCACTTGTCACCCATGATTCCTTCACCCTACCATTCTTTATCTTCCTCACTGGGACAAATTTATCTCTCACATCCTGCAAGAGATCTTTAAACATCGACCACATGTCCATAGTACATTTCCCTGCAAAAACATCATCCCAATTCACACCCGCAAGTCCTAGCCTTATAGCCTCGTAATTTGCCCTCCCCCAATTAAAAATTTTCCTGTCCTCTCTGATTCTATCCTTTTCCATTATTAAAAATACAGTGACTAAATTTAAAATAATGTCTGAGTTATTTAGAGGAACACCTCTGTTACAACTGAATTAAAAACAAACAACTTTAAAATGGGGAAGATGTTGTTTTTCAGTTTGGATGTCCATGCAGAGATATTTCTGTGCCTCACACCAGATGGTAGACGTTTGAACAGATGAATACTTGGGTGGGAAGAATACATCATGATTTTGCGAGCCCACCACAGGCATTGATGGGTTCCATATCTGGTAGCTGTGTCCCAATGTTCTGTGCAGTCCTGATCACTGACTGACGTGCTTTCTGGTCAAACCTGTTGCAGCTAGTGTACCATTCTGTCATGCCAAGTAGGTCAGTAAGCTCGCAATTAAACATTAATAAAGGTTTACCAGCAGGTTTGTTTTCTTTAAACTCCTAAGGTAGTATTAGTGTTGCTGAACCTTCCCTAATATCAAGGAGGTGTTGGTGGTCCAAGAGAGCTCCTAGGTGATATTCATTCTCACCAACTTAAAGCTGGAAACCCTTTCCACTGGTCCACTGTTTGACTAGTGGAGCGTGCTCATACCTTCTTGATTTCCTGAAGTTGTTAATCATTTGGTTTTTTTTACGTTGAGTGGAAGGTTATGGTTACTGCACCATTCAGACAATTTCTTCACCTCCTCTCTGTATGCTGTTTCATTTTTATTTGTGATTAGTCCAATCTCTGTGGTTTTGTCTGCAAATGTGATGCTGGAGTTGGTGGATAGGCAGGGGCACGGTCATGGATGAAAAGAGTGTAAACGGGTGGGCTCAGTACACATCCCTGCGGTGCACCTGTGTTCAGGGTCAGGGAGGTGGATGTGTACTTGCCTTGTCTGACTGTCTGGGTGCAAATGGAAAAGTCCAGAATCCAGTTGCAAATTGATGTATTGAGTCCCAGATTGGGTAGTTGAACAGTACACCTGTTGGAGACTATGGTGTTGAAGGCAGAAATGCAGTTGATAAAAAGAATTCAGGCATAGGTGTCCTTATGCTCCAGGTGTTCCAGTGTGATGTGGACAGCAATGGAGATAGCATCCTTGGTTGATCTGTTTGCCATGTAGGCAAACTAGGTCTGATCCAGAGTAGCAGGAATTGCCTTCTTAATGTGGGACATAACCAGTCTCTCCAGGTACTGGTGGACTATGGGGGTGAGTGCAACCGGTGTGTAGAGTTGAGCATTGCTACTGCTGATTGCTTTGGGATTGGTGTGATGGTTGATGTTTTGAAGCATGCAACGAGCACAGCAAGGGATAGAGAGAGGTTATATATTTCAGTAAAAACCTCTGTCAACTGGTCAGCACAGTCCTTGTGGACACGCCCGGATATGCCATCTGGTCCAGCAGCTGTGTGTGTGTTGATACTGCAGAGAGTACGTCTCACCTCGTGTGTGTTCAGTTTCAGTGCTGTGTCCTCCTCAGGTGTCAATGCCTTCATCACTGGTCCGTTATTGTCCCTGTCAAACCGAGCAAAGAAGTTGTTTAGCTTCTTGGCTGATGTGGCATCGCTGTTTGCAGGGCAGGAGATCTTTCCTTCAGAGCCAGTGATGGATCTGATGCCTTCCCACACACGTTGGGGGCTGGTGCATTATTGAAGTGTTCTTTATCTGTTGTTTGTATTTGTACTTGGCAGGTTTAATGCCTCTTTTAAGGTTTAGACCATAAGATGTAGGAGCAGAATTGGACCACTTGGTCCATCGAGTCTGCTCCACCATTTCATCATGGCTGATCCGTTTTCCCTTTCAGCCCCAATCTTCTGCCTTCTCCCCATATCCCTTTATGCCCTGACGAATCAAGACTCTATCAACTTCTGCCTTAAATACACATAAAGACTTGGCCTCCACAGCTGCCTGTGGCAAAGAATTCTCATTTGCATTCTAAAAGGACGCTTCTCTTTTCTGAGGCTGTGTCCTTTGTTCTTAGACTCTCCTACTATAGAAAACATACTCTCCACAACAACTCAATCAAGGCCTTTCACCATTCGATAAGTTTCAACGAGGTCACCCGTCATTCTTCTGAATTCTAGTGAATACAGCCCAGAGCTGCTGGCATACACTTTGATAAGTGTATTCATATGACAAACAATCAATCCTGGAATCATTTTTGTGAACTTCTTTTGAGCCTTTCCAGTTTCAGAACATCCTTTCGAAGATAAGGGGCCCAAAATGGCTCACAATACTCCAAGTGAGGTCTCACCAGTGCTTTATAACGTCGCAACATTACATCCTTGCTTTTATATTCTAGTCCCTCTTGAAATGAATGCTAATATTGCACTTGCCTTCCTAACCACAGACTCAACCTGGAAATTAACCTTTAGAGAATCCTGCACATGGACTCCCAAGTCCCTTTGTGATGATAGTAAGTAAAACTTTCCCAAAAACACATTCAAACTGCCTCTTCCCCCCCACCTCCACACACAGATGTTGGTCATAGTTCTGTGATGGTATTGGATTGCTGTCTGCAAACTTCTAAACTCAAAAGGTGACTTTAATCCCTATACCATAGAGATATCTATGGGTATCCTCAATATACGGAGGTTATACTGTATTCACCCACTCTTCAAAGACTAGCTTGCTTCCCTGTCTAGTCTCTGTGGTGATGCTTGAATGGCAAATTCCCCACCCTTTTATGAAGGCGGAGATCCATCTGGCTAACAAAGTAGTTTAAAGAGCTATGTTATTTTTAATGATACATGTTTAAATTTGGATGAATAATTCTTAACACACATTTAACATACACAGGGGATTTCTAATTTATAAAAGATTTCAGAATTACAAAATATTTACAAACTACAATAGATTTCCAAACACAGGTACAACTAGAAACATAGAAACATATAAAAACTACAGCACAATACAGGCCCTTCGGCCCACAAAGTTGTGCCTAACATGTCCCTAACTTAGAAATTACTAGGTTTACCCATACCCCTGTATTTTTCTAAGCTCCATATACCTATCCAAAATTCTCTTAAAAGACCCTATCATATCTGCCTCCACCACCGTTGCCAGCAGCCCATTCCACGCACTCACCACTCTCTGCCTTACAGCCTCATAATTTGCCCTTCCCCAGTCAAAAATTTTCCTGTCCTCTCTGATTCTATCCTTTTCCATGATAATGCTAAAGGCCAGGGAGCGGTGGTCACTGTCCCCCAGATGCTCACCCACTGAGAGATCTGTGACCTGACCCGGTTCATTACCTAGTACTAGATCTAGTATGGCATTCCCCTTAGTTGGCCTGTCCATATACTGTGACAGGAATCCGTCCTGGACACACTTAACAAACTCGACCTGCCCTTGACAAAGCCATGCTGACTATTCCTAATCATATCATACCTCTCCAAATGTTCATAAATCCTGCCTCTCAGGATCTTCTCCATCAACTTACCAACCACTGAAGTAAGACTAACTGGTCTATAATTTCCTGGGCTATCTCTACTTCCTTTCTTAAATAAGGGAACAACATCCACAACCCTCCCATCCTCCAGAACTTCTCCCATCCCCATTGATGATGCAAAGATCATCGCCAGAAGCTCAGCAATCTCCTCCCTCGCCTCCCACAGTAGCCTGAGGTACATCTCATCCGGTCCCGGCGACTTATGCAACTTGATGCTTTCCAAAAGCTCCAGCATATCCTCTTTCTTAATATCTACATACTCAAGCTTTTCAGTTCGCTGCAAGTCATCACTGCAATCACCAAGTTCCTTTTCCGTAGTGAATACTAAAGTAAAGTATTCATTAAGTACCTCTATTATTTCCTCCGGTTCCAAACACACTTTCCCACTGTCACACTTGATAGGTCCTATTCTTTCACGTTTTATCCTCTTGCTCTTCACATTAAATAGGCTAGGCGTGAGGAGGTTAGTTCACAACAGGGGGATGGGAACAAGTGCAGAGAGACAGAGGGGTGTAAAGTGAGGGTAGAAGCAAAAAGTACTAAGGAGAAAAGGAAAAGTGGCAGGCCGACAAATCCAGGGCAAGCATTAAAAAGGGCCACTTTTCAACATAATTGTATAAGGGCTAAGAGAGTTGTAAAAGAGCGCCTGAAGGCTTTGTGTGTCAATGCAAGGAGCATTCGTAATAAGGTGGATGAATTGAAAGTGCAGATTGTTATTAACGATTATGATATAGTTGGGATCACAGAGACATGGCTCCAGGGTGACCAAGGATATTCAATATTCAGGAGGGATAGACATGAAGGAAGGGGAAGTGGGGTGGCGTTGCTGGTTAAAGAAGAGATTAACGCAATAGAAAGGAAGGACATAAGCCGGGAAGATGTGGAATCGATATGGGTAGAGCTGCGTAACACTAAGGGGCAGAAGACGCTGGTGGGAGTTGTGTACAGGCCACCTAACAGTAGTAGTGAGATCGGAGATGGTACTAAACAGGAAATTAGAAATGTGTGCAATAAAGGAACAGCAGTTATAATGGGTGACTTCAATCTACATGTAGATTGGGTGAACCAAATTGGTAAAGGTGCTGAGGAAGAGGATTTCTTGGAATGTATGCGGGATGGTTTTTTGAACCAACATGTCGAGGAACCAACGAGAGAGCAGGCTATTCTGGACTGGGTATTGAGCAATGAGGAAGGGTTAATTAGCAATCTTGTCGTGAGAGGCCCCTTGGGTAAGAGAGACCATAATATGGTGGAATTCTTCATTAAGATGGAGAGTGACATAGTTAATTCAGAAACAAAGGTTCTGAACTTAAAGAGGGGTAACTTTGAAGGTATGAGACGTGAATTAGCTAAGATAGACTGGCAAATGACACTTAAAGGATTGACGGTGGATATGCAATGGCAAGCATTTAAAGGTTGCATGGATGAACTACAACAATTGTTCATCCCAGTTTGGCAAAAGAATAAATCAAGGAAGGTAGTGCACCCGTGGCTGACAAGAGAAATTAGGGATAGTATCAATTCCAAAGAAGAAGCATACAAATTAGCCAGAGAAAGTGGCTCACCTGAGGACTGGGAGAAATTCAGAGTTCAGCAGAGGAGGACAAAGGGCTTAATTAGGAAGGGGAAAAAAGATTATGAGAGAAAACTGGCAGGGAACATCAAAACGGACCGTAAAAGTTTTTATAGATATGTAAAAAGGAAAAGACTGGTAAAGACAAATGTAGGTCCCCTGCAGACAGAAACAGGTGAATTGATTATGGGGAGCAAGGACATGGCAGACCAATTGAATAATTACTTTGGTTCTGTCTTCACTAAGGAGGACATAAATAATCTTCCAGAAATAGTAGGGGACAGAGGGTCCAGTGAGATGGAGGAACTGAGCGAAATACATGTTAGTAGGGAAGTGGTGTTAGGCAAATTGAAGGGATTGAAGGCAGATAAATCCTCAGGGCCAGATGGTCTGCATCCTAGAGTGCTTAAGGAAGTAGCCCAAGAAATAGTGGATGCATTAGTGATAATTTTTCAAAACTCGTTAGATTCTGGACTAGTTCCTGAGGATTGGAGGGTGGCTAATGTAACCCCACTTTTTAAAAAAGGAGGGAGAGAGAAACCGGGGAATTATAGACCGGTAGCCTAACGTCGGTGGTGGGGAAACTGCTGGAGTCAGTTATCAAGGATGTGATAACAGCACATTTGGAAAGCGGTGAAATGATCGGACAAAGACAGCATGGATTTGTGAAAGGAAAATCATGTCTGACGAATCTCATAGAATTTTTTGAGGATGTAACTAGTAGAGTGGATAGGGGAGAACCAGTGGATGTGGTATATTTGGATTTTCAAAAGGTTTTTGACAAGGTCCCACACAGGAGATTAGTGTGCAAACTTAAAGCACACGGTATTGGGAGTAAGGTATTGGTGTGGGTGGAGAATTGGTTAGCAGACAGGAAGCAAAGTGTGGGAATAAATGGGACCTTTTCAGAATGGCAGGCGGTGACTAGTGGGGTACCACAAGGCTCAGTGCTGGGACCCCAGTTGTTTACAATATATATTAATGACTTGGATGAGGGAATTAAATGCAGCATCTCCAAGTTTGCGGATGACACGAAGCTGGGTGGCAGTGTTAGCTGTGAGGAGGATGCTAAGAGGATGCAGAGTGACTTGGATAGGTTGGGTGAGTGGGCAAATTCATGGCAGATGCAATTTAATGTGGATAAATGTGAAGTTATCCACTTTGGTGGCAAAAATAGGAAAACAGATTATTATCTGAATGGTGGCCGATTAGGAAAAGGGGAGGTGCAACGAGACCTGGGTGAAAGGGTAGGTGCAACGAGACCTGGGTGTCATTATACACCAGTCATTGAAAGTGGGCATGCAGGTACAGCAGGCGGTGAAAAAGGCGAATGGTATGCTGGCATTTATAGCGAGAGGATTCGAGTACACGAGCAGGGAGGTACTACTGCAGTTGTACAAGGCCTTGGTGAGACCACACCTGGAGTATTGTGTGCAGTTTTGGTCCCCTAATCTGAGGAAAGACATCCTTGCCATAGAGGGAGTACAAAGAAGGTTCACCAGATTGATTCCTGGGTTGGCAGGACTTTCATATGAAGAAAGACTGGATGAACTGGGCTTGTACTCGTTGGAATTTAGAAGATTGAGGGGGGATCTGATTGAAACGTATAAGATCCTAAAGGGATTAGACAGGCTAGATGCAGGAAGATTGTTCCCGATGTTGGGGAAGTCCAGAACGAGGGGCCACAGTTTGAGGATAGAGGGGAAGCCTTTTAGGACCGAGATTAGGAAAAACTTCTTCACACAGAGAGTGGTGAATCTGTGGAATTCTCTGCCACAGGAAACAGTTGAGGCCAGTTCATTGGCTATATTTAAGAGGGAGTTAGATATGGCCCTTGTGGCTACGGGGATCAGGGGGTATGGAGGGAAGGCTGGGGCGGGGTTCTGAGTTGGATGATCAGCCATGATCATAATAAATGGCGGTGCAGGCTCGAAGGGCCAAATGGCCTACTCCTGCACCTATTTTCTATGTTTCTACGTTTCTATACTTGTCGAATGCCTTGGGGTTTCCTTAATCCTGCACGCCAAGGCCTTCTCATGGCCCTTTCTGGCTCTCCTAATTTCCTTCTTAAGCTCCTTCCTGTTAGCCTTATAATCTTCTAGATCTCTAACATTACCTAGTTCTCTAAAGTTTTTGTAAACTTCTCTTTTCTTCTTGACTAGATTTGCTACTGCCTTTGTACACCATGGTTCCTGTACCCTACCGTAACTTCCCTGCCTCATTGGAATGTACCTATGCAGAACTCCACACAAATATCCCCTGAATATTTGCCACATTTCTTCCGTACCTTGCCTTGAGAACATCTGTTCCCAATTTAAGCTTCCAAGTTCTTACCTGATAGCCTCATAATTCCCCTTACTCCATTTAAACGCTTTTCTAACTTGCCTCTTCCTATCTCTCTCCAATGCTATTGTAAAGGAGATAGAATTGTGATCACCATCTCCAAAATGCTCTCCCATTGAGAGATCTGACACCTGACCAGGTTCATTTCACAATACCAAATCAAGTACAGTCTCTCCTCTTGTAGGCTTATCTACATATTGTGTCAAGAAACCTTCCTGAACAAACTCCACCCCATCTAAACCCCTTGCTCTAGGGAGATGCCAATTGATATTTGGGAAATTAAAATCTCCCACCACGACAACTCTGTTATTCTTACACCTTTCCAGGATCTGTTTCCCTATCTGCTCCCCGATAACCCTGTTACTATTGGGCGGCCTGTAAAAAACACCCAGTAAAATTACTGACCCTTTCCTGTTCCTAACTTCCACCCACAGGGACACTGTAGACAATCTCTTCATGACGTCCACCTTTTCTGCAGCCGTGACACTATCTCTGATCAACAGTACCATGCCCCCACCTCTTTTTCCTCCCTCCCTGGTCCTTCTGAAACATTTAAAACCCAGCACTTGAAGTAACCATTCCTGTCCTTGAGCCATCCAAGTCTCTGTAATGGCTCCAAGTACGGTTCCACGCTCTAAGCTCATCCGCTTTGTTCACAAAGACTGGATCGACTAGGCTTATACTCATTGGAATTTAGAGGATTGAGGGGGGATCTTATTGAAACATATCAAATCCTAAAGGGATTGGACAGGCTAGATGCAGGAAGATTGTTCCCGATGTTGGGTAAGTCCAGAACGAGGGGTCACAGTTTGAGAGTAAAGGGGAAGCCTTGTAGGACCGAGATGAGGAAAAACGTCTTCACACAGAGAGTGGCGAATCTGTGGAATTCTCTGCCACAGGAAACAGTTGAGGCCAGTTCATTGGCTATATTTAAGAGGGAGTTAGATATGGCCCTTGTGGCTAAAGGGATCAGGGGGTATGGAGGGAAGGCTGGTACAGGGTTCTGAGTTGGATGATCAGCCACGATCATACCGAATGGCGGTGCAAGCTCGAAGGGATGAATGGCCTACTCCTGCACCTGTTTTCTATGTTTCTATGTTTCTACAATACTCCTTGCGTTAAAATAGACACATCTCAAACCTTTGGTCTGAGCACGTCCCTTCTCTATCACCTGCCTATCCTCCCTCCCACACTGTCTCCAAGCTTTCTTTATTTGTGAGCCAACCGCCTCTTTCCCCAGTCTCCTCAGTTCGGTTCCCACACCCCCCAACAATTCTAGTTTAAACTCTCCCCAGTAGCCTTAGCAAATCTCTCCACCAGGATATTGGTCCCCCTGGGATTTCAGTGCAACCCGTCCTTTTTGTACAGGTCACACCTGCCCCAGAAGAGGTCCCAATGATCCAGAAATCTGAATCCCTGCCCCCTGCTCCAATCCCTCAGCCACGCATTTATCCTCCACCTCATTCTATTCCTTTTCTCACTGTCACATGGCAGGCAGTAATCCCCAGATTACCACCTTTGCGGTCCTGCTTCTCAACTTCCTTCCTAACTCCCTGTAGTCTGTTTTCAGGACCTCTTCCTTTTTCCTACCTATGACATTGGTACCAATATGTACCATGACCTCTGGCTGTTCTTCCTCCCACTGCAGGATATTGTGGACGCGATCTGAAACATCCCTGACCCTGGCACCTGCCTTTCTCTTCCTTTCCCTACTCTTCTGAGCTACAGGGTCGGACTCTGTGCCGGAGGCACGGCCACTGTCGCTTTTCCCGGGTAGGCTGTCCCCCACAACAGTACTCAAACAGGAGTACTTATTGTTCAGGGGGGACAGCCACAGGGGTACTCTCTAGTACCTGACTCTTCCCCTTCCCTCTCCTGACTGTTACCCACTTGTCTGTCTCCCATGGCCCCGGTGTGACCACCTGCCTATAACTCCTTTCTATCACCTCCTCACTCTCCCTGATCTGATGAAGGACATTGAGCTGCATCTCCAGTTCCCTAACTCGGTCCCTTAGGAGCTGCAGCTCGACACACCATGCGCAGATATGGCCGTCCGGGAGGCTGGGAGAATCCAGGACTTCCCACATCTGACACCGAGCACAGAACACCGGCCTCACATACATATTTCCTTTCTGCAATTAACACAGGTAAACCTACCTCGCCTCGTCCCGTTACCGCCTAAGCCCATTGAGCTAAAGCCCTATCACTCTGCTACCCCCTCACCCCACTGCCCACTCCGAATGCTGCCCGCTAGATATGTCGGTCTTCTTTTTAAACTTTTCCCGCTCTACTGGCTGACTTCACATGCCTGCGTGATCAACACGTTTATGTGAGAAGATAAAAAAACGATGAAAAAAGTAACTTCAGAACTGCCAAATAAATATTTTTTTCTAAAGTCTAAATCAATTCAGCATTTGGAAGCATAAAAATCTCTACTTTGAGACTACTCACTGTGACAATCTTAATTTGACATCTGATACATTGTACTGCCCCTGAAATGGATGGCTGCAAGAGAAAAAAATGCGAAATTTTAAAGAATCATCTCCTGCAATTCATTTATGCTGTCTAAATCAGATGCAGATACTTTCAACTTAATTATCCTTAGGAACACTAATTTGGCTCTGACATAATCAAAAATTCATATTTTATTAATTTATTAAAAGCTTTGTTTAATATTTTTCAAGTATGAACTCATTTAAAACCCATTGCCACATTCATTTCAGAGTCTGTTGCAGATTTTGAATAAGCAAAATTGAAGATTTCTAAATTAAACACAATTTAATTTCCTGGTAATATTTCTGGTAATACGAGAGACAATGCAGAAATCAGAGATACACGGCAACTTGGGAGTCCTTGAGCAGGATTCTTTCAAGGTTAACTTGCAGGTTGAGTCAGTAGAAAGAAAGGCGAACACAATATTAGCATTCATTTCTAGTGGATTAGAAAACAAAAGCAAGGATGTATTGCTGAGCTTTATAAGGCTTTTGTCAAACAACACTTGGAGTACGAAGAGCAGCTTGGGCCCTTTATCCAAGAAAAGATGTGCTGGCATTGGAGAGAGTCCAGAAGAGATTCACAAGAATGATCCTGGGAATGACAGAGTTAATGTATGATGAGCATTGAATGGCTCTGGGTCTGTACTTGTGAGAGTTTAGAAGAATTGGGGTGAATCATTGTGGATAGAGCTAAGGAACTGCAAGGGTAAAAAAAAAACCCTGATGGGACTTACATACAGATTCCTAAACAGTAGCAAGGATGTGGTCTACAAATACAACATGAGACAGAAAATGCATGTCAAAAGGGCAATGTTACAATAGTCACGAGGGGATTTCAATATGCAAGTAGATTGGGAAAATCAGGTTGTGCTGGATTACAAGAGGAAGAATTTTCAGAATGCCTACAAGAGCAACAATTAGTGGGAAGTTAGATAAATGGGAAGCTTTTAAAAACCAACAAAAAGCAAAAAAAATTCATTAAGAAGGCAAAGATGGAATATGAAATTAAGCTAGCCAATAATATTAAAGAGGATACCAGAAGTTTCTTCAGATATACAAAGTGTAAAAGAGAGGTGAGAATGGACATCAGATCACTGGAAAATGATGTTGGAGAGATTGTAATAGGGACAAGGAAATGGCAGATGAACTGAATAAGTATTTTCCAACAATCTTCACTGTGGAAGACACTTTCACCAAGGATCTGAAAGAGATGGCCGAAGAGATTATAGCTCCCCCTCAACAATAAGTACTCCATTTTGAGCACTGTTGGGTGGGGGAAGGAATGACCTACCTGAAGGGAAGGCAGTGGATATTGTCTACATGGACTTCAGTAAGGTCTTTGACAAGGTCCCGCATGGGAGGTTAGTTAGGAAAATTCAGTCGCTAGGTATATATGGAGAGGTGGTAAATTGGGTCAGACATTGGCTCAATGGAAGAAAGTGGTAGTAGAGAATTGCTTCCCCGAGTGGAGGCCTGTGACTAGTGGTGTGCCACAGGGATCAGTGCTGGGTCCATTGTTATTTGTCATCTATATCAATGATCTGGATGATAATGTGGTAAATTGGATCAGCAAATTTGCTGATGATACAAAGATTGGAGGTGTAGTAGACAGTGAGGAAGGTTTTCAGAGCCTGCAGAGGGACTTGGACCAGCTGGAAAAATGGGCTGAAAAATGGCAGATGGAGTTTAATACAGACAAGTGTGAGGTATTGCACGTTGGAAGGACAAACCAAGGTAGAACATACAGGGTTAATGGTAAGGCACTGAGGAGTGCAGTGGAACAGAGGGATCTGGGAATACAGATACAAAATTCCCTAAAAGTAGCATCACAGGTAGATAGGGTTGTAAAGAGAGCTTTTGGTACATTGGCCTTTATTAATCAAAGTATTGAGTATAAGAGCTGGAATGTTATGATGAGGTTGTATAAGGCATTGGTGAGGCCGAATCTGGAGTATTGTGTTCAGTTTTGGTCACCAAATTACAGGAATGATATTAATAAGGTTGAAAGAGTGCAGAGAAGGTTTACAAGGATGTTGCCGGGACTTGAGAAACTCAGTTACAGAGAAAGGTTGAATAGGTTAGGACTTTATTCCCTGGAGCGTAGAAGAATGAGGGGAGATTTGATAGAGGTATATAAAATTATGATGGGTATAGATAGAGTGAATGCAAGCAGGCTTTTTCCACCGAGGCAAAGGGAGAAAAAAAACAGAGGACATGGGTTAAGGGTGAGGGGGGAAAAGTTTAAAGGGAACATTAGGGGGGGCTTCTTCACACAGAGAGTTGTGGGAGTATAGAATGAGCTGCCAGACGAGGTGGTAAATGCGGTTTCTTTTTTAACATTTAAGAATAAATTGGACAGATACGTGGATGGGAGGTGTATGGAGGGATATGGTCCGTGTGCAGGTCAGTGGGACTAGGCAGAAAATGGTTCGGCACAGCCAAGAAGGGCCAAAAGGCCTGATTCTGTGCTGTACTTTCTATGGTTTCTATGGAAGCAACAGCTGCCATACCTCTGGTACTGACTCTGGCCCTGTGGCTCAGAAGGGGAGGGAACTGAAGAGTATGGCAGCAGTAACAGGGACTCTATAGTCAGGGGGACAGATAGACAATTCTGTGGCACAAAAAGGAAACACGGATGGTAGTTTACCTCCCAGATGCCAGGGCCTGAAATGTATCTGGATGCATCACAATATCCTGAAAAGGAAGGTGAGCAGCCAGGAGTTGTGATACATATTGGTACCAAAGACATAGGTAGAAAAAAGGAGAAGGTCCTGAAAAAAAAGAATAGAGGGAGTTAGGAAGGAATGTGAGAAGCAGGACCTCAAGGGTAGTAATCTTGGGATTGCTGCCTGTGCCATGCAACAGTGAGGATAGGAATAGACTGGGGTGGCAGATAAATGTGTGGTTGAAGAATTGGGGCAGAGGCAGGGATTCAGATTTCCGGATTAATTGGGACCACTCCTGGGACAGGTGGGACCTGTACAAAAGGGATGAGTTACATTTGAATCCGAGGAGTCCAATATTCTGGTGGGCAGATTTACTAGAACTGTTGGAAGTGGTTTAAATTAATATGACAGGGGGATGGGAACTAGGATGATCAAGCTGAGGATGAGCCAACAGGTTTACAAGTAGATAGAAACACAGAAACATAGAAAACTTACAGCACAATACAGGCCCTTTGGCCCACAAAGGTGTGCCAAACATGTCCCTACCTTAGAAATTACTAGGGTTACCCATAGCCCTCTATTTTTCTAACCTCCATGTACCTATCCAAAAGTTTCTTAAAAGACCCTATCATATCCACCTCCACCACCATTGCTGGCAGCCCATTCCACGCATTCACCACTCTCTGCGTAAAAAACTTACCCCTGACATTTCCTCTGTACCTACTCCCAAGCACTTTAAACCTGTGCCCTCTTGTGGCAGCCATTTCAGCCCTGGGAAAAAGCCTTTGACTATCCACAAGATCAATGCCTCTCATCATCTTATACACTTCTATCAGGTCACCTCTCATCCTCCGTCGCTCCAAGGAGAAAAGGCCGAGTTCACTCAACCAGGCTGAGTTCACTCCACTTGGTGTAACATGAATGTACGGAAGGACACACCAATGATGGGTACAAATGCAGACAGAACAAAGAGTTAAATTGTACCACAGAGACAAAATTCAAAAGGGTGAAGAATGCAGGACTGAAGGTGCTGTATTGAAATGCGCATAGCATTCGGAATAAGGTGGATGAACTCATGGTGCAATTTGAGAATGGGTGGTATGACACTGTGGGTATCACTGAGTTGTGGCTGAAAGGCGGCCATAATTGGGAGATTAACATCAATATACTTCATATCAAAAGTACAGGCAGGAAGGTGTAGGCGGTGGTGTGGCTCTTTTGGTAAGAGATGGTATTACAACTTTAGAAAGAGATGAGATAGGATCAGAGAAGGTTGAAACTTCGTCTGTGTGGATTTAAGAAATTGCAAGGGTAAAAAAATGCATTATGGAAGTCATATATAGGCCTCCAAATAGTAGCCAAGATCTGGAGTTGAGATTGCAAAGGGAGCTGGAAAAGGCATGTAATGAGGGTAATGACGCAATTGTAATGGGGGCCTTCAATATGCAAGGCGATTGGGAAGATCAGGTTGTGTTGGATCACAAGAGAGGGAATTTGCTGAATGCCTACGAGATGGCTTTTTAGAGCAGCTTGTGCTTGAGCCTACTCGGTGAAAGGCTACCTTAGATTGGGTTTTCTGTAATAACCCAGATCTTATTAGGGAGCTTAGCATAAAGAAACCCTTAGGAGACCGTGATTATAATATGATTGAATTGATACTACAAATTGAAAGGGAGAAGCATAACTCACATGTATCTATCCCAATGGAATGAATAAAGGAAATTAGAGGCATGAGAGAGGAGCTTGCCCAGATGGATTGGAGGAGAATACTGGCAGGGATGCCGGCAGAGCAGAGATGCCAGAAGTTTCTGGGAATCGTTCAGCAGGCGCAGGACAGACATGTCCTACAAAGGAAGAAGGTTACAAAGAAAAAAGTGCTAGGCAAACTCAAAGTTCTTAAGGTGGATTGGTCCACCTGGGGCAGATGGACTACATCAATCTACTGCAATTTTTTGAGGAAATTACAAGGAGGGTAGACAAAGGAGATACGGTAGATGTGGTGTACTTGGATTTCAGAAGACCTTTAACCAAAGTGCCGCACACGAGGCTGCTTAGCAAGGTAAGAGCCCATGGAGTCACATGGAAGTTACTAGCATGGGTGGAGCATTGGCTAATCGGCAGAAAACAGAGAGTGGGAATAAAGGGATCCTATTCTAGCTGGTTGCTGGTTACAGGTGGAGTTCCACAGGAGTCGGTGTTAGGACTGCAGCTTTTTACAATGTATGTCAATGACTTAAGACTATGAGATTAATGGATTTGTGGCTAAATTTGCCGATAATACAAAGGTAGGTGGAGGAGCGGGTAGTGTTGAGGAAACAGAGAGCCTGCAGAGAGACTTAGTTTAGGGGAATGGGCAAAGAAGTGACAAATGAAATATAATGTTGGAAAGTGTATGGTCATGCACTTTGGTAGAAGAAATAAATGAGCAGACTACTATTTAGATGGGGAGAGAATTCAAAATGCGGAGTTGCAAATGGACTTGGGAGTTCTTGTGCAGGATACCCTAGAGGTTAACCTCCAGGTTGGTGGTGAAGAACGTGAATGCAGTGTTGGCATTCATTTCTTGATATATAAAATAGAAGAGCAGGGATGTGATGTTGAAGCTCTGTAACAGGGGTCGGCAACCTTTTTGCCTCTGTGGGCCGGATCGCGTATTAATGAGCGGACGGTGGGCCAGACAAATGCCATAAAAAAGTTGAAATATGGGAATTATCCATTTAAACACATCTAGTTATGTTTTGCCTCAAATTAATGAATAACACATGCTAGAAAATCATTTGTGCTTAACCAAGGATGCCAATTAGTAATCAAAGAACTTAGTTTAGTTGCAATTTATTTCAATCAAGGCATCTTTTGAATCTATTAAGAGAACACAAAGAATCTTTAAACATAAAACGTATGAACATGATGCATTGAATGGTGGTAAATTAAGTATAATAAAAAAGAAAATTTTAATGCAAACAGTCGATAAATCAATGTGAAACTTGATGCTGTTTGTTGCTTGAAAGCTTCTCAATATTCTCTATAGTCAGGGGAGCAGACAGGAGATTTTGTGGATGTGAGAAGGACACCCGCATGGTTTGTTGCCTCCCAGGTGCCAGGGTCCGGGATGTCTCTGACTGGGTGCACGACATCCTGGTACGAGAGGGAAAGCAACCAGAAGTCGTGATACATGTTGGGACCAATGACATAGGCAGGAAGAGGGATGAGGTCCTGAAGTGTGAATTTCGGGAAGTAGGCAGAAGGCTGAAGAACAGGACCTCAAGGGTGGCGTTCTCAGGATTGCTGCCAGTGCTACGTGACAGTGATGGTAAGAATTGGAGGAGATGGCAGTTGAATGCATGGCTGAGGAATTGGTGCAGGGAGCAGGGTTTTAGATTTTTGGATCATTGGGATCTCTTCTGGGGAAGGTGGGACCTGCACAGATTGAATGGGTTGCACCTGAACTCCAGGGGGAGCAATATCCTTGCAGGTAGGTTCGCTGGCATGGTTCGGGAGGGTTTAAACTAACTGGCAAAGGGGATGGGACCCAGAGCGATAGAGCAGTGAAAGAAGTGCATGGAGTAAAGCCGGATCTAACATACAGAGAGACTTTGAGGAAAGAGAAGCAGAATAAACGGTGTAAAGACAGTAAGGTAGAAGGGCTGAAATATGTGTACCTCAATGCAAGAAGCATCAGGAACGAAGGTGATGAACTGAGAGCTTGGATACATACATGGAATTATGATGTAGTGGCCATTACAGACTTGGCTGGCACCAGGGCAGGAATGGATTCTCAATATTCCTGGATTTCAGTGCTTTAAGAGGGATAGAGAGTGTGGAAAAAGGGGAGGAGGGGTGGCATTACTGGTTAGGGATACTATTACAGCAACAGAAAGGGTGGGTAATGTAGCAGGATCCTCTTTTGAGTCAATATGGGTGGAAGTCAGGAACAGGAAGGGAGCAGTTACTCTATTGGGGTTAATCTATAGGCCCCCTGGTAGCAGCAGAGATACAGAGGAGCAGATTGGGAGGCAGATTTTGGAAAGGTGCAAAAATAACAGGGTTGTTATCATGGGTGACTTTAACTTCCCTAATATTGATTGGCACCTGATTAGTTCCAAGGGTTTAGATGGGGAAGAATTTGTTAAGTGTGTCCAGGATGGATTCCTGTCACAGTATGTGGACAGGCCGACCAGGGGGAATGCCATACTAGATCTAGTACTAGGTAATGAACCGGATCAGATCACAGATCTCTCAGTGGGTGAGCATCTGGGGGACAGTGACCACTGCTCCCTGGCCTTTAGCATTATCATGGAAAAGGATAGAATCAGAGAGGAGAGGAACATTTTTAATTGGGGAAGGGCAAATTATGAGGCTATAAGGCTAGAACTTGCAGGTGTGAATTGGGATGAAGTTTTTCCAGGGAAATGTACTATGGACATAGAAACCATAGAAACTACAGCACAGAATCAGGCCTTTTGGCCCTTCTTGGCTGTGCTGAACCATTTTCTGCCTAGTCCCACTGACCTGCACACGGACCATATCCCTCCATACACCTCCCATCCATGTATCTGTCCAATTTATTCTTCAATGTTAAAAAAGAACCCGCATTTACCACCTTGTCTGGCAGCTCATTCCATACTCCCACCACTCTCTGTATGAAGAAGCCCCCTCTAATGTTCCCTTTAAACTTTTCCCCCCTCACCCTTAACTCATGTCCTCTGGTTTTTTTCTCCCCTTGCCTCAGTGGAAAAAGTCTGCTTGCATTCACTCTACCTATACCCATCATAATTTTATATACCTCTATCAAATCTCCCCTCATTCTTCTACGCTCCAGGGAATAAAGTCCTAACCTATTCAACCTTTCTCTGTAACTGAGTTTCTCAAGTCCCGGCAACATCCTTGTAAACCTTCTCTGCACTCTTTCAACCTTATTTATATCCTTCCTGTAATTTGGTGACCAAAACTGAACACAATACTCCAGATTCGGCCTCACCAATGCCTTATACAACCTCATCATAACATTCTAGCTCTTATACTCAATACTTCGATTCATAAAGGCCAATGTACCAAAAGCTCTCTTTACGACCCTATCTACCTGTGACGACACTTTTAGGGAATTTTGTATCTGTATTCCCAGATCCCTCTGTTCCACTGCACTCCTCAGTGCCTTACCATTAACCCTGTATGTTCTACCTTGGTTTGTCCTTCCAACGTGCAATACCTCACACTTGTCTGTATTAAACTCCATCTGCCATTTTTCAGCCCATTTTTCCAGCTGGTCCAAGTCCCTCTGCAGGCTCTGAAAACCTTCCTCACTGTCTACTACACCTCCAATCTTTGTATCATCAGCAAATTTGCTGATCCAATTCACCACATTATCATCCAGATCATTGATATAGATGACAAATAACAATGGACCCAGCACTGATCCCTGTGGCACACCACTAGTCACAGGCCTCCACTCGGAGAAGCAATTCTCTACTACCACTCTTTGGCTTCTTCCGTTGAGCCAATGTCTAATCCAATTTACCACCTCTCCATGTATACCTAGCGACTGAATTTTCCTAACTAACCTCCCATGTGGGACCTTGTCAAAGGCCTTACTGAAGTCCATGTAGACAATATCCACTGCCTTCCCTTCATCCACTTTCCTGGTAACCTCCTCGAAAAACTCCAATAGATTGGTCAAACATGACCTACCACGCATAAAGCCATGTTGACTCTCCCTAATAAGTCCCTGCCTATCCAAATGCTTGTAGTTTCTGTCTCCTAGTACTCCCTCCAATAACTTACCTACTACCACGTTAAATTTACTGGCCTATAATTTCCCTGATTACTTTTCGATCCTTTTTCGATATTTCTGATCGTGTCCAAGATATCCTGAAGTGGGAGGGTGAGGAGCCAGAGGTCGTGGTACATATAGGTACCAATGACATAGGTAGGAAAAGGGATGAGGTCCTGAAAGGAGAATATAGGGAGCTAGGAAGGGAGTTGAGAAAAAGGACCGCAAAGGTAGTAATCTCCGGATTACTGCCTGTGCCACGCGACAGTGAGAGTAGGAATGCGATGAGGTGGAGGATAAATGCGTGGCTGAGGGATTGGAGCAGGGGACAGGGATTCAAGTTTTTGGATCATTGGGACTTCTTTTGGCGCAGGCATGACCTGTACAAAAAGGACGGGTTACACTTGAATCCTAGGGGGACCAATATCCTGGCAGGGAGATTAGCGGGGGCTACTGAGGTGACTTTAAATTAGAATGGTTGGGGGGTGGGAATCAAATTAAAGAGGCTAGGCGTGAGGAGGTTAGTTCACAACAGGGGGATGGGAACAAGTGCAGAGAGACAAGAGGGGTGTAAAGTGAGGGTAGAAGCAAAAAGTACTAAGGAGAAAAGGAAAAGTGGCAGGCCGACAAATCCAGGGCAAGCATTAAAAAGGGCCACTTTTCAACATAATTGTATAAGGGCTAAGAGAGTTGTAAAAGAGCGCCTGAAGGCTTTGTGTGTCAATGCAAGAAGCATTCGTAATAAGGTGGATGAATTGAAAGTGCAGATTGTTATTAATGATTATGATATAGTTGGGATCACAGAGACATGGCTCCAGGGTGACCAGGGATGGGAGCTCAACGTTCAGGGATATTCAATATTCATGAGGGATAGACATGAAGGAAGGGGAGGTGGGGTGGCGTTGCTGGTTAAAGGAGAGATTAACGCAATAGAAAGGAAGGACATAAGCCGGGAAGATGTGGAATCGATATGGGTAGAGCTGCGTAACACCAAGGGGCAGAAGACGCTGGTGGGAGTTGTGTACAGGCCACCTAACAGTAGTAGTGAGGTCGGAGATGGTATTAAACAGGAAATTAGAAATGTGTGCAATAAAGGAACAGCAGTTATAATGGGTGACTTCAATCTACATGTAGATTGGGTGAACCAAATTGGTAAAGGTGCTGAGGAAGAGGATTTCTTGGAATGTATGCGGGATGGTTTTTTGAACCAACATGTCGAGGAACCAACTAGAGAGCAGGCTATTCTGGACTGGGTTTTGAGCAATGAGGAAGGGTTAATTAGCGATCTTGTTGTGAGAGGCCCCTTGGGTAAGAGTGACCATAATATGGTGGAATTCTTCATTAAGATGGAGAGTGACATAGTTAATTCAGAAACAAAGGTTCTGAACTTAAAGAGGGGTAACTTTGAAGGTATGAGACGTGAATTAGATAAGATAGACTGGCAAATGACACTTAAAGGATTGACGGTGGATATGCAATGGCAAGCATTTAAAGGTTGCATGGATGAACTACAACAATTGTTCATCCTAGTTTGGCAAAAGAATAAATCAAGGAAGGTAGTGCACCCGTGGCTGACAAGAGAAATTAGGGATAGTATCAATTCCAAAGAAGAAGCATACAAATTAGCCAGAGAAAGTGGCTCACCTGAGGACTGGGAGAAATTCAGAGTTCAGCAGAGGAGGACAAAGGGCTTAATTAGGAAGGGGAAAAAAGATTATGAGAGAAAACTGGCAGGGAACATCAAAACGGACCGTAAAAGCTTTTATAGATATGTAAAATGGAAAAGACTGGTAAAGACAAATGTAGGTCCCCTGCAGACAGAAACAGGTGAATTGATTATGGGGAGCAAGGTCATGGCAGACCAACTGAATAACTACTTTGGTTCTGTCTTCACTAAGGAGGACATAAATAATCTTCCAGAAATAGTAGGGGACAGAGGGTCCAGTGAGATGGAGGAACTGAGCGAAATACATGTTAGTAGGGAAGTGGTGTTAGGTAAATTGAAGGGATTGAAGGCAGATAAATCCCCAGGGCCAGATGGTCTGCATCCTAGAGTGCTTAAGGAAGTAGCCCAAGAAATAGTGGATGCATTAGTGATAATTTTTCAAAACTCGTTAGATTCTGGACTAGTTCCTGAGGATTGGAGGGTGGCTAATGTAACCCCACTTTTTAAAAAAGGAGGGAGAGAGAAACTGGGGAATTATAGACCGGTTAGCCTAACGTCGGTGGTAGGGAAACTGCTGGAGTCAGTTATCAAGGATGTGATAACAGCACATTTGGAAAGCGGTGAAATGATCGGACAAAGTCAGCATGGATTTGTGAAAGGAAAATCATGTCTGACGAATCTCATAGAATTTTTTGAGGATGTAACTAGTAGAGTGGATAGGGGAGAACCAGTGGATGTGGTATATTTGGATTTTCAAAAGGCTTTTGACAAGGTCCCACACAGGAGATTAGTGTGCAAACTTAAAGCACACGGAATTGGGGGTAAGGTATTGGTGTGGGTGGAGAATTGGTTAGTAGACAGGAAGCAAAGAGTGGGAATAAACGGGACCTTTTCAGAATGGCAGGCGGTGACTAGTGGGGTACCACAAGGCTCAGTGCTGGGACCCCAGTTGTTTACAATATATATTAATGACTTGGATGAGGGAATTAAATGCAGCATCTCCAAGTTTGCGGATGACACGAAGCTGGGTGGCAGTGTTAGCTGTGAGGAGGATGCTAAGAGGATGCAGGGTGACTTGGATAGGTTGGGTGAGTGGGCAAATTTATGGCAGATGCAATTTAATGTGGATAAATGTGAAGTTATCCACTTTGGTGGCAAAAATAGGAAAACAGATTATTATCTGAATGGTGGCCGATTAGGAAAAGGGGAGGTGCAACGAGACCCGGGTGTCATTATACACCAGTCATTGAAAGCGGGCATGCAGGTACAGCAGGCGGTGAAAAAGGCGAATGGTATGCTGGCATTTATAGCGAGAGGATTCGAGTACAGGAGCAGGGAGGTACTACTGCAGTTGTACAAGGCCTTGGTGAGACCACACCTGGAGTATTATGTGCAGTTTTGGTCCCCTAATCTGAGGAAAGACATCCTTGCCATAGAGGGAGTACAAAGAAGGTTCACCAGATTGATTCCTGGGATGGCAGGACTTTCATATGAAGAAAGACTGGATGAACTGGGCCTGTACTCGTTGAAATTTAGAAGATTGAGGGGGGATCTGATTGAAACGTATAAGATCCTAAAGGGATTGGACAGGCTAGATGCAGGAAGATTGTTCCCGATGTTGGGGAAGTCCAGAACGAGGGGCCACAGTTTGAGGATGGAGGGGAAGCCTTTTAGGACCGAGATTAGGAAAAACTTCTTCACACAGAGAGTGGTGAATCTGTGGAATTCTCTGCCACAGGAAACAGTTGAGGCCAGTTCATTGGCTATATTTAAGAGGGAGTTAGATATGGCCCTTGTGGCTACGGGGGTCAGGGGGTATGGAGGGAAGGCTGGGGCGGGGTTCTGAGTTGGAGGATCAGCCATGATCATAATAAATGGCGGTGCAGGCTCGAGGGGCCGAATGGCCTACTCCTGCACCTCTTTTCTATGTTTCTATGTAAACAACGGAACAACATGAGCCACTCTCCAATCCTCCGGCACCTCACCTGTAGAGAGCGACATTTTAAGTATTTCTGCCAGGGCCCCTGCAATTTCAAGACTAGTCTCCTTCAAGGTTCGAGGGAACACCCTGTCAGGTCCCGGGGATTTACCCACTTTAATTTTCCTCAAGACAGCAAGGACCTCCTCCTTTTTGATCTGTACAGTTTTCATGATCTCACTACTTGTTCCCCTTAATTCCATAGACTTCATACCAGTTTCCTTAGTAAATACAGACGCAAAAAAACTATTTAAGATCTCCCCCATTTCCTTTGGTTCCGCACATAGCCGACCACTCTGATCTTCAAGAGGAACAATTTTATCCCTTACAATCCTTTTGCTCTTAATATACCTGTAAAAGCTCTTTGGAATATCCTTCACTTTGACTGCCAAGGCAACCTCATGTCTTCTCTTAGCCCTCCTGATTTCTTTCTTAAGTATTTTCTTGCATTTCTTATACTCCTCAAGCACCTTATTTACTCCCTGTTTCCTATACATGTCATACAACTCCCTCTTCTTCTTTATCAGAGTTGCAAATACCCCTTGAGAACCAAGGTTCCTTATTCCTATTCACTTTGCCTTTAATCCTGACAGGAACATACAAATCCTGCACTCTCAAAATTTCTCCTTTGAAGGCTTCCCACCTACCGATCACATCCTTGCCAGAGAACAACCTGTCCCAATCCACGCTTTTTAGATCCTTTCTCATTTCTTCAAATTTGGCCTTCTTCCAGTTTAGAACCTCAACCCTAGGACCAAATCTATCCTTGTCCATGATCACGTTGAAACTAATGGTGTTATGATCACTGGAACCGAAGTGCTCCCCTACACAGAGTTCCGTCACTTCTCCTAACTCGTTTCCTAACAGGAGATCCAATATTGCATCCCCTCTACATATTGATTTAGAAAACTTTCCTGAACACATTTTACAAACTCTAAACCATCTAGACTCCTAACAGTATGGGAGTCCCAATCAATATACGGAAAATTAAAATCCCCTACCACCACAACTTTATGTTTCCTGCAGTTGCCTGCTATCTCTCTGCAGATTTGCTCTTCTAATTCTTGTTGACTATTGGGTCATCTGTAATACAATCCCACTAATGTGGCCATACCTTTCCTGTTTCTCAGCTCCACCCATAAGGACTCAGTAGCCAAGCCCTCTAATCTGTCCTGCCTGAGCACTGCTGTAATATTTTCCCTAACAAGCAATGCTACTCCCCCACCTTTCATTCCTCTGCCTCGATCACATCTGAAACATCGGCACCCTGGAATATTAAGCTGCCAGTCCTGCCCCTCCTGTAGCCAAGTTTCACTAATTGCTATAATGTCATAATTCCACGTGTCAATCTATGCCCTCAACTCATCCGCCTTCCCCGCAATACTCATACTAAAGTATTGAAATATATACACCTCATAAGATTTTTACCACCACTCACAACCTTTCTATTAGTGGATTTGCTTGAACTTTTAACATCATTTATTTTCACCCCAGCCACACTGTCATGTGGTCGAAGTTTAGAGATCTCTTGCAGGATGTTAGGGATAAATTTGTCCCAGTGAGGAAGATAAAGAATGGTAGGGTGAAGGAACCATGGGTGACAAGTGAGGTGGAAAATCTAGTCAGGTGGAAGAAGGCAGCATACATGAGATTTAGGAAGCAGGGATCAGATGGGTCTATTGAGGAATATAGGGAAGCAAGAAAGGGGCTGAGAAGAGCAAGAAGGGGGCATGAGAAGGCCTTGGCGAGTAGGGTAAAGGAAAACCCCAAAGCATTCTTCAATTATGTGAAGAAAAAAAAGGATGACAGGAGTGAAGGTAGGATGGATTAGAGATAAAGATGGGAAGATGTGCCTGGAGGCTGTGGAAGTGAGCGAGGTCCTCAATGAATACTTCTCTTCGGTACTCACCAATCATATTCTTTCCATTTTTAGATGATTGACTTAATTGTACTCCAAGGGATATTCAGGGACTTGGAAATTTTGTTGTATCCATCTCCTGACTTGTGTTTTTCAATAACCTTTTTGCGGAGTGGCTTGGAGTGTTATTTTGTCTTCATGCTGTGGTTTTTGCCAGGATACTGACTCAACAGCAGTTGGACCTTCCAGATCCAGGTATATTTTTACTACAATCAATTGAAACACCTTGACTGCACACAGGTTTCCAAAAACAGATCTCAATTTAACTAATTATGTGACTTCTGAAACAAACTGGCTCCACCAGTGATGATTTGGTGTATCATTTTAAAGGGTGGGTGAATACAGATGTAATCAATTATTTTGTGTTTTATATTTGTAATTAATTTACAAATTATTAATTTACATCTCCACTTGTGGAGATCTGTTTTCACATTGACACAGAGTCTCTTTCATTTGACCAGTGCCAAAAGAGCCAAATTAACTCCACTGTGATTCAATTTTGTAAAACAATAAAACATGAAAACTTCCAAGCGGGTGAGAATACTTTTTATAGGCTTTGAACATCCCTAACAGGAAGAAGTATTCTAAAGGTATGACACAACTGTGGCTAACACGAGAGGTCAAAGCCTACATAAAAGCCAAAGAGAGGGCATATTCTGCATGGAGGTCAGTGACCAGTGGTGTGCCTCAGGGATCTGTTCTGGGACCCTTACTCTTCGTGATTTTTATAAATGACCTGGATGAGGAAGTGGAGGGATGGGTTAGTAAGTTTGCTGATGACACAAAGGTTGGGGGTGTTGTCCATAGTGTGGAGGGCTGTTGGAGGTTACAGCGGGACATTCATAGGATGCAAAACTGGGCTGAGAAGAGGCAGATGGAGTTCAATCCAGATAAGTGTGAAGTGGTTCATTTTGGTAGGTCAAATATGATGGCAGAATATAGTATTAATGGTAAGACTCTTGGTGGTGTGGAGGATCAGAGGGATCTTGGGGTCCGAGTCCATAGGACACTCAAAGCAGCCGCGCAGGTTGACTCTGTGGTTAAGAAGGCATACGGTGAATTAGCCTTCATTAATCGTGGAATTGAATTTGGGAGCCGAGAGGTAATGTTGCAGCTACATAGGACCCTGGTCAGACCCCACTTGGAGTACTGTGCTCAGTTCTGGTCTCCTAACTACAGGAAGGATGTGGAAACCATAGAAAGGGTGCAAAGGAGTTTTACAAGGATGTTGCCTGGACTGAGGAGCATGCCTTATGAAAACAGGTTTCAGTGAACTCAGCCTTTTCTCTTTGGAGCGATGGAGAATGAGGTGTGACCTGACAGAGGTGTATAAGATGATGAGAGACACTGATCGTGTGGATAGTCAGAGGCTTTTTCCCAGGGCTGAAATGGCTGCCACAAGAGGGCACAAGTTTAAGGTGCTTGGAAGGAGATGTCAGGGGTAAGTTTTTTACGTAGAGAATGGTGAGTGCGTGGAATGGGCTGCCGGCAACGGTGGTGGAGGCGGATACGATGGGGTCTTTTAAGAGACTTTTGGATAGGTACATGGAGCTTAGAAAAATAGAGGGCTATGGGTAACCCTAGTAATTTCTAAGGTAGGGACATGTTCGGCACAACTTTGTGGGCCGAAGGGCCTGTACTGTGCCGTAGACTGCGCTCTGTCCACCAGAGAAAGCAGGACCTCCCAGTGGCCACACATTTTAATTCCACGTCCCATTACGGCCTCGTCTACTGTCAAGGTGAAGCCACACTCAGGTTGTAGGAACAACACCTTATATTCTGTCTGGGTAGCCTCCAACCTGATGGCATGAACATCGACTTCTCTAACTTCCGCTAATGCCCCCCCTCCCCTTCGTACCCCATCTGTTATTTATTTATCTTTTATTATTAATAATTTTTTTTCTCTCTCTCTCCTTTTTTTCCCTCGTTCCCTCTCACCATACTCCTTGCCCATCCTCTGGGCTTCCCCCCACCCCCTTCTTTCTCCCTAGGCCTCCCGTCCGTTACATGATCCTCTCATATCCCTTTTGCCAATGAACTTTCCAGCTCATAGCTCCATCCCTTCCCCCTCCTGTCTTCTCCTATCATTTCGGATCTCCCTCTCCTCCCACTTTCAAATCTCTTACTAGTTCTTCTTTCAGTTAGTCCTGACGAAGGGTGTCGGCCCGAAACATCGACCGTACCTCTTCCTATAGATGCTGCCTGGCCTGCTGCACTCACCAGCATTTTTTATATGTGTTGTTTGAAATTCCAGCATCTGCAGATTTCCTCGTGTTTGTGCTGTAGGTTTTCTATGTTTATATGTTTCTATATAATACGGCAAATATTAGTGGGAAGTTAATTGGGTGTATTTAAGGCAGAGATTGATAGGTATCTGAGTAGCCAGGGCATCAAAGATTATGGTGAGAAGGCGGGGGAGTGGGACTAAATGGGAGAATGGATCAGCTCATGATAAAATGGCGGAGCAGACTCGATGGACTGAATGGCCGACTTCTGCTCCTTTGTCTTATGGTCTTAAAGGATTGGGAAGCTTTCAAATACCAACAGAAGGCAACTAAAAAGGGCATTAAGAAGGTAAAGATGGAACACGAAAGAAAATTAGCCTATAATATTAAAGAGGATACTAAAAGTTTCTTCAGATACATAAAGTGTAAAAGAGAGGCAACAGTGGATATCAGACTGCTGGAAAACGGTGCTGGAGAGGTAGTAATGGGGGAGAATGAAATAGCAGACAAACTGAATAGGTATTTTGCATTATCCATCACTGCAGAAGGCACTAGGAGTTTGGTGGAAGTTCCAAGTGTCAGGGGGCAAGAAGTGTGTGAAGTTAACAGAACCATAGAAAAGGTTCTTGGGATACTGAAATGTCTGAAGGTAGATAAGTCATCTGGACCAGATGTTGTACATCCCTAGGTTCTGAAGGAACTGGCTGAAGAGATTGTGGAGGCATTAATAATGAATTTACAGGAATCACTAGTGTAATGCCCTGGTTCATATTTTTACTGTTATGCTGTTTGTATTTCATTTAGTCTGTTCTGCTTTCAGCTTGTTTGGGTTATTGTTGAAGATAAGAGATGAGGAGAAATGTGTGCCACCCAATTAGGATGGTCAAATTAAGGGGAGGTTTCTCTGGTGAGGGACACTAAAGTTGGACTTACGGCTTTTTGTTCTGTTCAAGAGGAGATGAAGTGGGAAGATGCAGGAGAGAAGAGGTCTTAGGATTCAACCCAGAGTGAGACCACGATTCAAGGCAGCCCGTGGCATGATTGATGGAGGATCAGTGACAATGGAGGAACTTTGAGCTCCAACTTGTGCACCTTTGACCATTTCATTAAAGTGGGCCCTTTTCCTTTTTTTTTGTTCTTTTCTTTACTAACCCTTTAAGTCAAATTAAGATTCATAAATATAATCTTTTAATCATATGCAGTGTACTATCCGTTCTTTTGTGGCACTAATTTGAAATGGTGGCAAATTACACAGCATCCACACAACAGGGGTTTGGGGTGGGAGAGCACCTGAATCACACAAGTTTGGCGGGGCCAGAGGTCGTCTTCCCTAGACTTACACAGCCAAGGAAACCAGGGGGATTCATTGTGGGGTATCATCCAGGATAGATTTCGTTGGATGCTGTGTGATTGCCCTGAGCATTGATCCAGTGGGTTGTGTGTTTAAGTCTGTGCTAAACTATTGTCCGGTAAAGTAATTATGATGGGTGGTTATGGATGCTGCAGGGGTGGAGTAGTGGTGCGAATCCAAGGGGTTCAGGTTACGAATGCGTGTGTTTTGAATGCGGTAGACATTTGTATTCCTGACGAATTGTTAATTCGAACTTTAAGTACCATTAAAGCAGCAGGAACAGTTATGATTGTAGAGCAGAGGTTTGATAACATGGCGAGCAAAGACTTTGTTTTAGTTCAGACTAGCACAGACGTAATGATGGTGGAACTGCCTGGTACTATTGGGGCCCTGGGAGAGGGGGTGCCGTGGGCTGTCCATACTTTCTGGGGAGGAGGAGAGTGTAGGAGAGCAGGCCGAATTGCAAGCCAAGTCTCACATAGCTGGGGGCAGAGACTTCAAAGACAGGGTGCTCTCGTTTCTGCAGAGCAAGGGGAAGGAGTGGTCTAATTTGAAATGTCTAATGAGTCCCCCAGTGAAAAGTGAGAATTCTGAGTTGGTATCAGCCCTTACCTCCCTGGTGAATAAATGGCCCAGTGCACAGGCTGAGTTATCAAAAGCTGAGAATGTTCTCAGGGGTGAAGCTTACTGCCGAGGGGGAAAAGGAGTATGAGACGGGGTTTCAGAACATGTTTCAGGAAAAGGGGGAGAAGCTTTCTGCCTACATTTTTCGGCTAGAGAAGCAGCTAAATTGCTAGCGGTGAAGAGGGGCCATTCAGATCGCTGAGGTGAATCAGTTAAGAATGGACAAAATAGCAAAAGGCGTCCAGTTCCAGAACCAGATCGCTTGGGGTCTCCGACTGTTTCGTAAGACACGCCCCCTCCCTCGTTTGTTGAGCTGACCAGAGAAGTAAGAGAGGAGGAGAAAGTGTCGGAGGAGCTGGGGGCCTCCGTCAACAGGGTACAGTCCTTGGTAGTAGCCCCCTATGCTGAAGTGACCCCGGGGGGTGGTAAAGGAGATCGTGGCAGAGTTGAGAACTGAGATGTCCCAGTGACTGAGTGACTATCTCTATGCTGCCAAGTTTGAGATGAGGACAGATAACAATCCCCTAACTTGTATCCTGACCTCAGCGAAATTGGATGCCACAAGCCACTGGTGTTTGGTGCCATTGTCTGCATATGACTTCAGCCTGAAGCACTGGCTGGGAAGTAGGAACATTGATACCGATGCATTGCCCCGATGTGCGCATGACGGGCTGGACGGGGACAGAGAGTGGGAGAGTGTTCCTGTCCTGGGAGTGAAAGCCATGTGCCAGTTTTCCGTCACGGTGAAGGCAGAGGAAAGGCAAGGGCAGGATCGAGCGGTAGATTGGGAGCTCCTGATGGCACCATTCCACAAGTTTACTATAATCTGTCTGCTCTGAAGACAAACCAGTTGCCAGAATTGAGTCCAGAGGAAGTGGCAGCTGCTCAACGAGATGACCCGGGCATCGGTACCATTTGGTCAGTGGTCGAAAAAGGAGATATGGCCCGAGCAGATAGGACAAAACACACTGCGGTGTCTCAATTACTGAGAAAATAGCCCAGATTGGAGTTGAGGAACCAGATCCTATACAGGTCACGTTGCCTCTGGACTGGCCTTGGCATTCTCGGCTGGTTCTGCCCGAGAAGTATCGGAGGATTGTGTTGAAGTCGCTTCACGATGATTCTGGCCTATGGATTGCTCAAAGATCAGTTCTACTGGCACTGGATGAAGACGTTGCATGGATTTCCTGTCAATAGAGCCAGATGCCAGCAACATGGCGAATGTCTTGGTCACTATGGATCACTACACCAGATATGCACAAGCCTTCCCTACCAAGGATCGGAGTGCGTCACAGTGGCCAAAGTGTTATGGGAGAAGTATTTCATTTATTATTGGCCCCCCCCAGGCAGATATGTAGTGATCAGGAACGAGATTTCGCAAGTAGGCTCATACATGAGCAAATGAGCATGCCTGGAGTCGAGAAGTTGAGGACTACGCCTTATCACCCGCAGGGTGATTCCTGGCCTGAGAGATTTAATCAGACCTTGCTAGACATGCTCGGAGCCTTGGAGACCAGCAAAAAGGACAAGTGGAGTCAACATATTGGACATCTGGTCCACTGTTACAACTGTACACAAAATGAAGCTACTGGGTACTCGCCATATTATGTGATTTTTGGGCGCGAGGCGAGGTTGCCTGTCAACCACTGTCTTGGGACTGGCAAGAAAGATCTACCACCGAAGACTTATCTGAAGTATGTGTTTTATATGAGAAAGGAGCTGAAAAAGGCTTATGAATTAGCTGAAGTTGCAGCTACGTCGTGTCATCGGCGAACCCGATGATGTGGTTCGAGCTGTGTGTTGCAGCACAGTCGTGGGTCAGCCGAGTGAACAGCAGTGGACTGAGCACACAGCCCTGGGGGGCCCCCGTGCTCAGTGTGATGGTGTTGGAGATGCTGCTTCCAATCCAGACTGACTGAGGTCTCCCAGTCAGGAAGTCTGGGATCCAGTTGCAGAGGGAGGTGTTCAGGCCCAGTAGGCTCAGCTTTCCAATCAGTTTCTGAGGAATGATTGTGTTGAATGCTGAACTGAAGTCTATGAACTGCATATCTGCTCCCCGATATCCCTGTTACTATTGGGCGGCCTATAAAACACACCCAATAAAGTTACTGACCCCTTCCTGTTCCTATCCTCCACCCACAGAGACTCCGTAGACAATCCCTCCATGAAGTCCACCTTTTCTGCAGCCGTGACACTATCTCTGATCAACAGTGCCACGCCCCCACCTCTTTTGCCTCCCTCCCTGTCCTTTCTGAAACAACTAAAACCTGGCCCTTAAAGTAACCATTCCTGTCCCTGAGCCATCCAAGTCTCTGTAATGGCCACAACATCATAGCTCCAAGTACTGATCCACGCTCTAAGCTCATCGCTTTGTTCACAATACTCCTTGCGTTAAAATAGACACATCTCAAACTGTCCATCTGAGCGCGTCCCTTCTCTATCACCTGCCTATCCTCCCTCACACACTGTCTCTCAGCTTTCTCTATTTGTGAGCCAATCGCCTCTTCCCCAGTCTCTTCAGTTCGGTTCCCACCCCCCCAACAATTCTAGTTTAAACTCTCCCCAGTAGCCTTAGCAAATCTCCCCGCCAGGATATTGGTCCCCCTGGGATTCAAGTGCAACCTCTCCTTTTTGTACAGGTCACACCTGCCCCAGAACAGGTCCCAATGATCCAGAAGTCTGAATCCCTGCCCCCTGCTCCAGTCCCTCAGCCATGCATTTATCCTCCACCTCATTCTATTCCTATACTCACTGTCGCGTGGCACAGGCAGTAATCCTGAGATTACTACCTTTGTGGTCCTGCTTCTCAAGTTCCTTCCTAACTCCCTGTAGTCTTTTTTCAGGACCTCTTCCCTTTTCCTACCCTGGCACCTGGGAGGCAAACTACCGTCCGAGCTTCTTTCTTGCGTCCACAAAATCACCTGTCTGACCCCCTAACCATAGAGTCCCCTATCACTACTGCCTTCCTCTTCCTTTCCCTACCCTTCTGAGCCACAGGGCCGGACTCTGTGCCAGAGGCACGGCCACTGTTGCTTCCCTCAGGTGGGCTGTCCCCCCCCAACAGTACTCAAACAGGAGTACTTATTGTCAAGGGGTACAGCCACTGGGGTACTCTCTAGTACCTGACTCTTCCCCTTCCGTTTCCTGACTGTTACCCACTTGTCTGTCTCCTGTGGCCCCGGTGTGACCACCTGCCTATAACTCCTTTCTATCACCTCCTCACTCTCCCTGACCAGAGGAAGGGTCATTGAGCTGCATCTCCAGCTCCTTATCTCGGTCCCGCAGGAGCTGCAGCTCGACACACCGGGTGCAGATATGGCTGCCTCATTATATGTTAATAATGTGGATGATGAAATTGATGGCTTTGTTGCAAAGTTTGCAGACGATACAAAGATAAATGGAGGGCAGGTAGTTTTCAGGAAGTAGAGACTACAAAAGGACACAGATTGCAAGAACGGGCAACAAAGTAGCGAATGGAATAGTGTATGACCATGCACTTCAGTAGGAGGAGGAAGGTGCAGAACATGTATGTTCCAAAAATGAAGAAATACTCAAATGGTAAAATAGTACAATCGTGGCTGACAAGGGAATCAAAGCTATTGTAAAAGAAAAATTAGTGGGAAGATAGAGTATTGGGAAGTTTTTAACAATCTATAGAGAGCAACTAAAAAAATTATTAGAAGGGAAAAGATGAAATAAGAAAGCAAGCCAGCAAATAATATCAAACTGGATAGTAAAAGTTTTTTCAAGTATGTTAAAAATAAAAGAGAAATGAGAGTGGATATAGGTCCGCTAGAAAATGAGGCAGGAGAAATGATAACGGGGGACAAGGAGATGGCTGATGAACTAAGTCAGTATTTTGCATCAGTCTTCACTGTGGAAGACACTAGCAGTATGCCTGATATTGTAGTGCGTGAAGGAAGAGAAGTGGGTGCAGTTATTGTTACAAGAAAGAAGATGCTCAAAAAGCTGAAAAACCTAAAGGTACATAAGTCACCCAGACCAGAAGAACTGCACCCTAGGGCTCTGAAACATAGAAATATAGAAAACCTACAGCACAATACAGGCCCTTCGGCCCACAAAGTTGTGCCAAACATGTCCCAACCTTAAAAATTACTAGGTTTACCTTTGCCCTCTATTTTTCTAAGCTCCATATACTTATCCAAAAATCTCTTAAAAGACCCTATCGTATTGGCATCCAACACCGTTGCCGGCAGCCCATTCCACGCACTCACCACTCTCTGAGTAGAAAACTTACCCCTGACATCTCCTCTGTACCTACTCCCCAGCACCTTAAACCTGTGTCCTCTTGTGGCAACCATTTCAACCCTGGGAAAAAGCCTCTGACTATTCTCTCATCATCTTATACACCTCTATCAGGTCACCTCTCATCCTCCATCGCTCCAAGGAGAAAAGGCCGAGTTCACTCAACCTATTCTCATAAGGCATGCTCCCCAATCCACGCAACATCCTTGTAAATGTCCTCTGCACCCTTTCTATGGCTTCCACATCCTTCCTGTAGTGAGGCGACCAGAACTGAGCACAGTACTGCAAGTGGGATCTGACCAGCTGCAACATTACCTCTCGGCTTCTTAATTCAATTGCACAATTAATGAAGGCCAATACATCGTACGCCTTCTTAACCACAGAGTCAACCTGCGTAGCTACTTTGAGTGTCCTATGGACTCGGACCCCAAGATCCCTCTGATCCTCCGCACTGCTAAGAGTCTTACCATTAATTAATACTATATTCTACCATCATATTTGACCTACCAAAATGAACCACCTCACACTTATCTGGGTTGAACTCCATCTGCCTCTTCTCAGCCCAGTTTTGCATCCTATCAATGTCCCGCTGTAACCTCTGACAGCCCTCCACACTATCCACAACACCTCCAACCTTTGTGTCATCAGCAAATTTACTAACCCATCCCTCCACTTCCTCATCCAGGTCATTTCTAAAAATTACGAATGTAAGGGTCCCAGAACAGATCTCTGAGGCACTCCACTGGTGACCGATCTCCATGAATATGACCTGTCTACAACCACTCTTTGCCTTCTGTCGGCAAGCCAGTTCCGGATCCACAAAGCAATGTCCCCTTGGATCCCATACCTCTTTACTTTCTCAATAAGCCTTGCATATGGTACCTTATCAAATGGCATGAGGAATGTTTAATGGCTCTGGGTCTGTACTCGCTGGAATTCAGAAGGATGAGGGGAGATCTCATTGAACCCTTTTGAATCTTGAAAGGCCTAGACAGAGTAGATGTGGAAAGAATGTTTCCCATGGTGGGAGAGTCTAGGACAAGACAGCACAGCCTCAGGATAGAGGGGCGCCCTTTCAAAATGAGAGATATGGAGAAATCTCTTTAGACAAAGGGTGGTGAATTTGTGGAATTTGTTGCCACATGCAGCTGTGGAGGCAAGATCGCTGGGTGTACTTAAGGCAGAGATTGATAGGTTCTTGATCGGCTATGGCATCAAAGGTTACAGGAAGGAGGCTAGGAACTGGGGCTGAGGAGGAGATAGAAGAAAAAGGATCAGCCATAATTGAATGTCGAAGCAGACTCGATAAGCCAGATGGCCTAATTCTGCTCCGACACTGGCATGCAAAAGCTTGGGTACCACCGGTTAAAATTTCTGTCACTGTGAATAGTTAAGTGAGTAGAAGATGAACTGATCTCCAAAAGTCATAAAGTTAAAGATGAAACATTCTTTTCAACATTTTAAGCAAGATTAGTGTATTATTTTTGTTTTGTACAATTTTAGAGTGAAAACAAGGAAAGGAGCACCATGGAAAAGTTTGGGCACCCCAAGAGATTTGAGCTCTCAGATAACCAAGGTCTCAGACCTTAATTAGCTTGATAGGGGTATGGCTTGCTCACAGTCATTGTCAGGAAAGGCCAGGTGATGCAAATTTCAAAGTTTTATAAATACCCTGACTCCTCAAACCTTGTCCCAACAATCAGCAGCAACGGGCTCCTCGAAGCAGCTGCCTAGCACTGAAAATTAAAATAAATCATGTCCACAAAACAGGAGAACATAGAACATAGAATAGTACAGCACAGTACAGGCCCTTCGGCCCATAATGTTGTGCCGACCCTCAAACCCTGCCTCCCATATAAGCCCCCACCTCAGATTCCTCCATATACCTGTCTAGTAGTCTCTTAAACTTCACTAGTGTATCTGCCTCCACCACTGACTCAGGCAGTGCATTCCACGCACCAACCACTCTCTGAGTAAAAAATCTTCCTCTAATATCCCCCTTGAACTTCCCACCCCTTACCTTAAAGCCATGTCCTCTTGTATTGAGCAGTGGTGTCCTGGGGAAGAGGTGCTGGCTATCCACTCTATCTATTCCTCTTATTATCTTGTACACCTCTATCATGTCTCCTCTCATCCTCCTTCTCTCCAAAGAGTAAAGCCCTAGCTCCCTTAATCTCTGATCATAATGCATACTTTCTAAACCAGGCAGCATCCTGGTACATCTCCTCTGCACCCTTTCCAATGCTTCCACATCCTTCCTATAGTGAGGTGACCAGAACTGGACACAATACTCCAAGTTTGGCCTAACCAGAGTTTTATAGAGCTGCATCATTACATCGCGACTCTTAAACTCTATCCCTCGACTTATGAAAGCTAACACCCAATAAGCTTTCTTAACTACCCTATCCACCCATGAGGCAACTTTCAAGGATCTGTAGACATGTACCCCGAGATCCCACTGCTCCTCCACACTACCAAGTATCCTGCCATTTACTTTGTACTCTGCCTTGGAGTTTGTCCTTCCAAAGTGTACCCCCTCACACTTCTCCGGGTTGAACTCCATCTGCCACTTCTCAGTACACTTCTGCATCCTATCAATGTCTCTCTGCAATCCTTGACAATCCTCTACACTATCTACAACACCACCAACCTTTGTGTCGTCTGCAAACTTGCCAACCCACCCTTCTACCCCCACATCCAGGTCGTTAATAAAAATCACAAAAAGTTGAGGTCCCAGAACAGATCCTTGTGGGACACCACTAGTCACAATCCTCCAATCTGAATGTACTCCCTCCACCACCACTCTCTGCCTTCTGCAGGCAAGCCAATTCTGAATCCACCTGGCCAAACTTCCCTGGATCCCATGCCTTCTAACTTTCTGAGTAAGCCTACCGTGTGGAACCTTGTCAAATGCCTTACTAAAATCCATAAAGATCACATCTACTGCACTACCCTCATCTATATACCTGGTCATCTCCTCAAAGACCTCTATCAGGCTTGTTAGACACGATCTGCCATTCACAAAGCCATGCTGACTGTCCCTGATCAAACCATGATTCTCTAATTGCCTATAGATCCTATCTCTAAGAATCTTTTCCAACAGCTTTCCCACCACAGACGTAAGGCTCACTGGTCTATAATTACCAGACTATCCCTACTACCTTTTTTGAACAAGGGAACAACATTCGCCTCCCTCCAATCATCCGGTACCATTCCCGTGGACAACGAGGACATGAAGATCCTAGCCCGAGGCTCAGCAATCTCTTCTCTTGCCTCATGGAGCAGCCTGGGGAATATTCTGTCAGGCCCCGGGGACTTATCTGTCCTAATGTATTTTAACAACTCCAATACCTCCTCTCCCTTAATATCAGCATGCTCCAGAACATCAATCTCACTCATATTGTCCTCACCATCATCAAGTTCCCTCTCACTGGTGAATACCGAAGAGAAGTATTCATTGAGGACCTCGCTCACTTCCACAGCCTCCAGGCACATCTTCCCACCTTTAACTCTAACCGGTCCTACCTTCACTCCTGTCATCCTTTTTTTCTTCACATAATTGAAGAATGCCTTGGGGTTTTCCTTTACCCTACTCGCCAAGGCCTTCTCATGCCCCCTTCTTGCTCTTCTCAGCCCCTTCTTAAGCTCCTTTCTTGCTTCCCTATATTCCTCAATAGACCCAGTTGATCCTTGCTTCCTAAACCTCATGAATGCTGCCTTCTTCCTCCTGACTAGATTTTCCACCTCACTTGTCACCCATGGTTCCTTCGCCCTACCATTCTTTATCTTCCTCACTGGGACAAATTTATCCCTAACATCCCGCAAGAGATCTCTAAACATCGACCACATGTCCATAGTACATTTCCCTGCAAAAACATCATCCCAATTCACACCCGCAAGTTCTAGCCTTATAGCCTCATAATTTGCCTTTCCCCAATTAAAAATTTTCCTGTCCTCTTTGATTCTATCCTTTTCCATGATAATTACAAAGGCCAGGGAGCGGTGGTCACTGTCCCCCAGATGCTCACCCACTGAGAGATCTGTGACCTGACCCGGTTCATTACCTAGTACTAGATCTAGTATGGCATTCCCCCTGGTCGGCCAGCCCACATACTGTGACAGGAATCCATCCTGGACACACTTAACAAATTCTGCCCCATCTAAACTCTTGGAACTAATAAGGTGCCAATCAATATTAGGGAAGTTAAAGTCACCCATGATAACAACCCTGTTATTTTTGCACCTTTCCAAAATCTGCCTCCCAATCTGCTCCTCTGTATCTCTGCTGCTACCAGGGGGCCTATAGAACACCCCCAGTAGAGTAACTGCTCCCTTCCTGTTCCTGACTTCCACCCATATTTACTCAAAAGGGGATCCTTCTACATTACCCACCCTTTCTGTAGCTGTAATAGTATCCCTGACCAGTAATGCCACCCCTCCTCCCCTTTTTCCACCCTCTTTATCCCTTTTAAAGCACTGAAATCCAGGAATATTGAGAATCCATTCCTGCCCTGGTGCCAGCCAAGTCTCTGTAATGGCCACTACATCATAATTCCATGTATGTATCCAAGCTCTCAGTTCATCACCTTTGTTCCTGATGCTTCTTGCATTGAGGTACACACATTTCAGCCCTTCTACCTTACTGCCTTTACACCATTTATTCTGCTTCTCTTTCCTCAAAGACTCTCTGTATGTTAGATCTGGCTTTACTCCATGCACTTAGAACCATAGAACCATAGAAACCACAGCACAGAAACAGGCCCTTTAGCCATTCTTGGCTGTGCCGAACCATTTTCTGCCTAGTCCTACTGACCTGCACACGGACCATATCTCTCCATACACCTCCCATCCCTGTATCTGTCCAATTTATTCTTAAATGTTAAAAAAGAACCCACATTTACCACCTCGTCTGGCAGCTCATTCCATACTCCCACCACTCTCTGTGTGAAGAAGCCCCCGCTAATGTTCCCTTTAAACTTTTCCCCCCTCACCCTTAACCCATGTCCTCTGGTTTTTTTCTCCCCTTGCCTCAGTGGAAAAAGCCTGCTTGCATTCACTCTATCTATACCCATCATAATTTTATATACCTCTATCAAATCTCCCCTCATTCTTCTACGCTCCAGGGAATAAAGTCCTAACCTATTCAACCTTTCTCTGTAACTGAGTTTCTCAAGTCCCGGCAACGTCCTTGTAAACCTTCTCTGCACTCTTTCAACCTTATTTATATCCTTCCTGTAATTTGGTGACCAAAACTGAACACAATACTCCAGATTCGGCTTCACCAATGCCTTATACAACCTCATTATAACATTCCAGCTCTTATACTCAATACTTCGATTAATAAAGGCCAATGTACCAAAAGCTCTCTTTACGACCCTATCTACCTGTGACGACACTTTTAGGGAATTTTGTATCTGTATTCCCAGATCCCTCTGTTCCACTGCACTCCTCAGTGTCTTACCATTAACCCTGTATGTTCTATGTTGGTTTGTCCTTCCAACGTGCAATACCTCACACTTGTCAGTATTAAACTCCATCTGCCATTTTTCAGCCCGTTTCCAGCTGGTCCAAGTCCCTCTGCAGGCTCTGAAAACCTTCCTCACTGTCTACTACACCTCCAATCTCTGTATCATCAGCAAACTTGCTGATCCAATTTACCACATTATCATCCAGATCATTGATATAGATGACAAATAACAATGGACCCAGCACTGATCCCTGTGGCACACCACTAGTCACAGGCCTCCACTCAGAGAAGCAATTTTCTACCACCACTCTCTGGCTTCTTCCATCGAGCCAATGTCTAATCCAATTTACCACCTCTCCATGTATACCTAGCAACTGAATTTTCCTAACTAACCTCCCATGCGGGACCTTGTCAAAGGCCTTACTGAAGTCCATGTAGACAATATCCACTGCCTTCCCTTCATCCACTTTCCTGGTAACCTCCTCGAAAAACTCCAACAGATTGGTCAAACATGACCTACCATGCACAAAGCCATGTTGACTCTCCCTAATAAGCCCCTGTCTATCCAAATGCTTGTAGATTCTGTCTCTTAGTACTCCCTCCAATAACTTACCTACTACTGACGTTAAACTCACCGGCCTATAATTTCCTGGATTACTTTTCGATCCTTTTTTAAACATAGAACAACATGAGCCACTCTCCAATCCTCCGGCACTTCACCCATACACAGCGACATTTTAAATATTTCTGCCAGGGCCCCCGCAATTTCAACACCAGTCTCCTTCAAGGTCCGAGGGAACACTCTGTCAGGTCCCGGGGATTTATCCACTTTAATTTTCCTCAGACAGCAAGGACCTCCTCCTTTTCGATCTGTACAGTTTCCATGGTCTCACTGCTTGATTCCCTCAATTCCATAGATTTCATGCCAGCTTCCTTAGTAAATACAGACACAAAAAACCTATTTAAGATCTCCCCCATTTCCTTTGGTTCTGCACAAAGCCGACCACTCTGATCTTCAAGAGGACCAATTTTATCCCTTACAATCCTTTTGCTCTTAATATACTTGTAAAAGCTCTTTGGATTATCCTTCACTTTGACTGCAAGGCAAACTTCTTTCACTGCTCTATTGCTCTGGGTCCCATCCCCCTCGCCAATTAGTTTAAACCCTCCCGAACCATGCCAGCAAACCTACCTGCAAGGATATTGCTCCCCCTCGAGTTCAGGTGCAACCCATCCAATCTGTACAGGTCCCACCTTCCCCAGAAGAGATCCCAGTGATCTAAAAATCTAAAACCCTGCTCCCTGCACCAACTCCTCAGCCACGCATTCAACTGCCATCTCCTCCAATTCTTACCATCTCTGTCACGTGTACTGGCAGCAATCCTGAGAACGTCACCCTTGAGGTCCTGTTCTTCAGCCTTCTGCCTAATTCCTGAAACTCACACTTCAGGACCTCATCCCTCTTCCTGCCTATGTCGTTGGTCCCAACATGTATCATGACTTCTGGTTGCTTTCCCTCTCGTACCAAGATGTCGTGCACCCGGTCAGAGACATCCTGGACCCTGGCACCCAGGAGGCAACAAACCATGCGGGTGTCCTTTTCACGCCCACAAAATCTCCTGTCTGCTCCCCTGACTATAGAGTCTCCAATGACGACAGCTCTCCTCTTCTCCGTCCCACCCTTCTGTACCACAGGGTCAGACTCAGTGCCGGAGGCCCTGCCACCGTGGCTCACACCTGGCCAGTCGTCCCCGCCAACAGTATCCAGGACGGTAAACTTATTATTCAGGGGAATGGCTACAGGGGTGCTCTAAGAAGATAGCTATAAGAAGATAGCAAAGCGTTTTCAGGTAGCCGTTTCCTCAGTTCGTAACGTAATTAAGAAATGGCAATTAACAGGAACAATGGAGGTCAAGTTGAGGTCTGGAAGACCAAAATAACTTTCCGAGAGAACTGCTCGTAAGATTGCTAGAAAGGCAAATCAAAACCCCCTTTTGACTGCAAAAGACCTTCAGGAAGATTTAGCAGACTCTGGAGTGGTGGTGCACTGTTCTACTGTGCAGCGATACCTGCACAAATATGACCTTCATGGAAGAGTCATCAGAAGAAAACCTCTCTTGCGTCCTCACCACAAAATTCAGCTTCAGAAATTTGCAAAGGAACAAATAAACAAGCCTGATGCATTTTGGAAACAAGTCTTGTGGACTGATGAAGTTAAAATAGAACTTTTTGTCCACAATGAACAAAGGTATGTTTGGAGAGAAAAGGGTGCAGAATTTCATGAAAAGAACACCTCTCCAACTGTTAAGCACGGGTGTGAATCGATCATGCTTTGGGCTTGTGTTGCAGCCAGTGGGACGGGGAACATTTCACTGGTAGAGGGAAGAACGAATTCAATTAAATACCAGCAAATTCTGGAAGCAAACATCACACCGTCTGTAAAAAAGCTGAAGATGAAAAGGGGATGGCTTCTACAACAGGATAATGATCCTAAACACACCTCAAAATCCACAACGGACTACCTCAAGAGGCACAAGCTGAAGGTTTTGCCATGGCCCTCACAATCCCCTGACCTAAACATAATCGAAAATCTGTGGATAGACCTCAAAAAAGTAGTGCATGCAAGACAGCCCAAGAATCTCACAGAATTAGAAGCCTTTTGCAAGGAAGAATGGGCGAAAATCCCCCAAACAAGAATTGAAAGACTCTTCGCTGGCTACAGAAAGCATTTACAAGCTGTGATACTGGCCAAAGGGCGTGTTACTACTGACCATGGAGGGTGCCCAAACTTCTGCTTCGGGCCCTTTTCCTTTTTTGTTATTTTGAAACTGTAAAAGATGAAAATAAAAAAGTATTCTTGCTTAAAATATTAAAGAAATGTGTCATCTTTAACTTCATGCCTTTTGGAAATCAGGTATAATCTTTTACTCGCCTAGCTATTCACAGTAACAGAAATTTTGACCAGGGGTGCCCAAACTTTTGCATGCCACTGTATGTCTTATGGTCTTAAGAAATAAAGGGGTTGACTATTTTCTAAATGGAAAGAAAATACAAAAAACTTAGGTGCAAAGGGACTTGGGAGTTGTTGTGTAGGATTCCTTAACGGTTAATTTGCAGGCCAAGTCTGTGGTGAGGAAGGCAAATACAATGTTAGCATTTCCTCTCCACATCCACTCCATCAAGGCCTTTCATCATTTGATAGATTTCATTGAGTTCACTCCTCTTTCTTCTGAGTTCTAGTGAACACAGGCCCAGAGCCTTCAAACTCTATTCCATAAGACCATAAGATATAGGAGCAGAAGTAGGCCATTCGGCCCATCAAGTCTGTTCCACCATTCAATCATGGGCTGATACATTTCTTCCCATCATTCCCACTCCCCTGCCTTCACCCCATACCCTTTGATGCCCAGCGAATCAAGAACCTATCTATCTCTGCCTTAAATACACCCAATAACTTGGCCTCCACAGCCACTTGTAGCAACAAATTACACAGATTTACCACCCTCTGACTAAAGTAATTTCACCGCATCTCTATTCGAAAAGGATGTCCTTCAATCCTGAAGTCATGTCCTCTTGTCCTAGAATCTCCTACCATGGGAAATAACTTTGCCACATCTACAAACGTTTGTAATCTGTTCAGGCGTTTTAACTGGAACGTTTCTATGAGATCCCCCCTCATTCTCCTGAACTCCAGGGAATATAGCCCAAGAGCTGGCAGACGTTCCTCATACGGTAACCCTCTCATTCCTATTCAATCCTGGAATCTTTTTCGTGAAACTCGTTTGAATCCTCTATAGTTTCAGCACATCTTTTCTAAGATAAGGGGCTCAAACCAGCTCACAATACTCCAAAGTGAGGCCTCACCAGTGCTTTATAAACTCCCATTCTTGCTTTTATATTCTAGACCTCTTGGAACGAATGTAAAATTTGCCTTCCTCACTGCAGACTCATCCTGCAAATTAACCGTTTGGGAATCCTGCACAAGCACTCCCAAATCCCTTTGTGCCTCAGTTTTTTGTATTTTCTCTCCATTTAGAAAATAATCAACCCTTTTATTTCTTCTATCAAAGAGCATGACCATTCACTTCCTGACACTGTGTTCCATCTGCCACTTCTTTGCCCATTCTTGACAGGCAGGAGGAGAAGATGGTGGCACGCCACGTGTGCGCAGCTCTCCGGTGAAAATGATATCGTATCCATTAAATAGGGGCCGTGGACAATTCTGATGTGATGGAGAATGGACGTGAAAGCACAGAGGAACATCTGGAGAAATTTCTGAAACGCCCATTCGCTGCTGTCATTACTGTGTGGTCGTGAATCTTTCAGAGGGTAGGCCTCAAAATCCCCGGCCTTGCCTGCTTTTGGTGACCGAGAAGGAGGTCGAATCGCTCAGACAGAGATGGCGCTCAGTACTCGGTGTCGGAGAGCTGATCGGAGCTCGAAGTTTTTGGATGACTCAGAGTCGGATTGTGTTCAGCATGGCAGGGAGAATTTTTCTTCCTTCTCCAGTCTGCGTGAGATGTGGGACATTTGAGAAACTTTGAACTTTACTGTGCTCACAGACTTTCTTCATCAAGTTATGGTATTGTGCACTGTTGTAACTATATGTTATAATTATGTGGTCTTGTCAGTTTTTTCAGTCTTGGTTTGTCCTCTGTTTTGTGATATCACACTGGAGGAAATAATGTATCATTTCTTAATGCATGCATTACTAAATGACAATAAAAGAGGACTATGTGTCTTCATAATCATAATCATAACCTGTCTATGTCCTTCTATAGCCTCTCTGCTTCCTCAAAACTTCCTGCTCCTCCATATCATCTGCAAACTTTGCAAAAAAGCCATCAATTCCATCATCCAAATCTTTGACATAACATAAAAAGAATCAGTCCTAACGCAGACCCCTGTGGAACACCACTAGTCACTGACAGCCAATGAGAAAAAGCTCCCTTTTTCCCAATCAGCCACTGCTTTACCCTTGTAGAATCTTTCCTGTAATACCATGGGCTCATAGCTTGTTAAGCTGCCTTATGTGTGCACTTTTTCAGAGGCCTTCTGAAAATCCAAGTATAGAACATCAAGTTCAAGAAATGGCTAGGAAATTATAGGCCGATGAGCCTGACATCAGTAGTGGGAAAGTTACTGGAAGCTATTCTAAGGGACTGGATATACAGGTATTTGGATAGACATAGAATAATTGGAGTTAGTCAGCATGGCTTCATGTACGTTAGGTCATGTCTAACCAGTCTTACAGTGTTTTTCAATGAAGTTACCAGGAAAGTTGATGAAGACAAGGCAGTGGATGTTGTCCACATGAACTTTAGCAAGGCAGTTGACAAGGTTCCATATGGGAGGTTGGTCAGAAGCTTCCCATTCAATTGGATTAACATTGACTTTGTGGGAGAAGTCAGAGAATGGTAGTAGAAGGTCACCTCTCTGACTAGTCAAGTCCCACAGGAATTGGTGCTGGGTCTGTTGTTATTTGTTATCTATATCAGTGATCTGGTTGATAATGTGGTTAACTAGATCAGCAAATTTGCAGACGAAACCAAGGTTTGAGGTGTAGTGGACACTGAGGAAGATCATTTGAACTTGCAGTGAGATCTAGACCAGCTAGAAAAATAGGCTGAAAAATGGCAGAGGGAATTTAATGTAGACAAGTCCAAGGTGTTGCACTTCAGTAGAACCAACCAGGGTAGATCTTACACAGTGAAAAGCTGGGCATTGAGGAGTGGGGTAGAATAAAGGGATCTGGGAATACAGGTCCTTAATTCGTTGAAAGTGGCATCACAGGTAGATAGAATCATAAAGAAATCTTTTGAAACATTGGCCTTCATAAATCAAAGTAGTGAGCACTGGAGATGAGATGTTGTGTTGATGTTGCATAAGATGTTGGTGAGGCCTAATTTGGAGTATTGTGTGCAGTTTTTGCCACATACCTACAGGAAAGATGTACACAAGATTGAAAGAGTACAGGGAAAATTTACAAGGATGTTGCTTAGACTAGAGGGCCTGCATTTTCTGGAAAGATTGAATAAGTTGGGAGTTTATTCCTCGGAAAATTTCAAAGTTCAAAGTAAATTTTGTTATCAAAATATCCATATGCCACCATATACAACTCTGAAATTCATCTTCCTGCAGGCATACTCAGCAAATCTACAGAATAGTGACTATAACATTGAAGATTGAGGGGAGATTTGAAAGAAGTATACAAAATTATGAGGGGTACAGATAGGGTAAATGCAAGCAGTCTTTTTTCACTGAGGTGAGTCAGTCTACAACTATAAGTCATGGGTTAAAGGTGAAAGGTGAAAAATTTAATGGGAACATGAAGGGAAACTTCTTCACTCAGAGGGTTGTGAGAATATGGAACAAGCTGCCAGTGCAAGTAGTGTAAGTCAGCTTGATTTCAACGTTTAGGAGAAGTTTGGCTAGGTGCATCGATAACAGGGATATGGGTGGCCAAGGCCCGGGTGCAGGCCGATGGGGTCGAGGCAGTTTAAATGGTTCAGCATGAGCAGATTGACCCAGAGGGCCTGTTTCAAAGCTGTACTTTTCCATTACTTTATTCATTCCGCATAATCCTCAACAGGAACGGAATAGTGAAAGATACACAAATAGCATTAAGAACTCAGCAGGTCAGGCAGCATCTAAAGAGGGGAATAAACAGTCGATGTTTTGGGTCACAACCCTTCATCAGGACTCTCCACATCAGTGTCTCGGCCTGAAACACTGACAGATTATGTCCCTCCTTCGATGCTGCCTGACCTGCTGAGTTCCTCCAGCATTTTGTGTGTGCTTATCCGTATTTTCAGCATCTACAGGATCACTTGCGTTTCTGAACAGAGAAAGATTTGAAATAAGTGAGATGAGCTTACCCAGGATGAACTTGAGTTATAGCAGGGTACTTGTTGCTGTGCCACACTCTGAAGTTGTGTGTATTCCTCCAGGCAGCAACAAACGGGAGGCCATAGTCTGCCAACATTCTTTCATTATCTACAGAGCAAGCAGAGATATTTAGATATATTGCTTTATCACAACTGTAAATAACATTCAGCCAGCAATGCAGTCAGAATATGATAAAGAATTGAATATTAATGTAATGCCATAATTCATGGAGTTACAGAAGGCAACAGCAGTGAAAAGGCCAAAAATACCTTCCCATCAGCCCTGCTCACCGGTTGGCTTTCCCACACCACTAAAATTTATTTCCTTTAAGTTAGGATTCCCTTTTGTAAGCCACAAGTGAGTCTAGCCATTCTTACAGTCAGACCACACAGTCCAAATGTTAAGCATACTACACAAACAACATAATTTTTCCAATGGTCTTTGGTTCCTTTCCTAAGCAACTTAAACCTAAGTCCAAATGAGGAAAGGATAAAGAAAAACAATGTAAAATAATCAAAGAGATTTCATGGCACTATTATCATTTCAAGGTCACTACTTCTCTTTTCAACTAGTTCTGTGACCTTCTGATAAATAGACTAAAATCAGTAAGGGTAGGGAGCAATATCTTAATAATTACCCACAGTACTGGTCCCCACAATGTTGTGTCCTCAGCCCTTATTCTTCTGTGTGAACAGGTTTTGCTCTAACTTTATCTGCTAGTTTACAGATGACACCAGTGTAATGGACTGGATCTCAGAGTACAGGAAGGAGATGCAAAGCCTGGTGGCATGATGTCATAAAGTACAGAAAAGAAACAGGCCCTTTGGCCCATCTAGTCCATAGAGAGCCACTTAAACTGCCTACTCCCATCAACGTACACAGGGACCATAGCCCTCCATACCCCTACTATCCACGTACTTATCTAAACTTCTCTTAAACATTGAAATCCAGTTCACATTCACCTCTAGCACTGGCACTTCATTCCACACTCTCAGGACCCTCTGAGTAAAGAATCTTCCCCTCATGTTCCCCTTAAATTTTTCACCTTTCACCTTTAACCCATTACATCTAACCTCACGGGAAAAAGCCTGCTTGTATTAATCCTATCTATACCCCTTGTAATTTTGTATACACTGTACCTCAATCAAGTCTCCTCGCAATCTTCTATGTTCTTTGCAATATAGTCCTAACCTATTCAATCTTTCCCTATAACTAAAATCCTCCAGACCCAGAATATTCTTGTAAATTTCCCCTTTACTCTTCAACCTTGTTTACATCTTTCCTACACGTAGGCACCAAAAAAAATCACACAGTACTCTAAATTAGGTTTTACCAACGTCTTATACAACTTCAACATAACATCCCATTTCCTGTACTCAATACATTGACTTATGAAGGCCAACGTGCCAGAAGTTTTCTTTACGACCCTATCTACATGTGAAGCCGCTTTCAACAAATTTGGACAGTGATTCCCAGATTCCTTTGTTTTACCACACTACCCTACCGTTCACTGTGCAAGAGCTACCCTGGATGGCCCTGCCCAAAACATCAGATTAAATTCCATCTGCCATTTCTCAGCCCATTTTTCAAGCTGATGCAGATCCCTTTGCAAGCCATGATAGCCTTCTTCACTGTCCACTACACTGCCAATTTTGGTATCATCTGCAAATTTGCTGATCCATTTGACCACATTATCATCCAGATTGTTGATATAGATGATAAACAGCAAAAGACCCAGCACCGATCCTTGTGGCACACCACTAGTCACAGGCCTCCAGTCAGACAGGAAACACTCTACTACAATTCTCTGCCTTCTCCCACAAAGCCAATGCACAATCCAGTTTACTACCTCATTTTGAATGCCAAGCAACTGAACGTTTCTGACCAACCTCCCATGGAGAACCTTGCCAAAGTCCGTGTAGACAACAGCCACTGCCTTGCCTTCATCTACTTTCCCGGTAACTTCCTCGAAAAACTCTATAAGATTGGTTAGACATGATCTACCATGCATGAAGCCCTGCTAACTAACCTTAATCAGCCATGCCTTTCCAAATAATTACATATCCAGTCTCTCAGAATACCTTCCAATAACTTTCCTACAACTGATGTCAGACTTACTGGCCTTTAATTTCCTGGTTTATGTTTGGACGCTTTTTTAAACAGAACATTTTCTATCCTTCAATTCTCTAAGAACATAAGAAATAGGAGCAGGAGAAGGCCATCTGGCCCGTTGCGTCTGTTCCACCATTCAATAAGGTTATGGCTGATCTGGCCATGACTCATTTCTACTTACCTGCCTTTTCCCCATAATCCTCAATTGCTCTACTATGCAAAAATCTATCCAACCTGGTCTTAAATACATTTACTGAGGTAGCCCCCACTGCTTCATTGAGCAGAGAATTCCACAGATTCACCACTCCCTGGGAAAAGCAGTTCCTCCTCATCTCCATCCTACACCCCCGAATCTTGAGGCTATGTCCCCTAGTTCTTGTCTCACCAATTAGTGGAAACAACTTTTCTGCTTCTCCTATTGCTAAGGATGATTTAAAATATCACGACAACTTTTCCCTTGGCGTTAGCAAAACAAAAGAGCTGGTCATTGACTCCATGAAGTGGGGAGGGGTGGATAGTACAAATGCTCTTATTTATATTTAGATACTATTCAACTGTTGAGGAGGATGACCTACCGGGGGGAGCCACAGTGAATCTGGGCAGAGAGATGAAGAGTACTGAAGAGTTGATGGGAGAGCTGTTAGTCAGAAGAACAGAGACAAGGTTCTGTGGGCACAATAGAGACATCCGGATGGTATGTTGCCTACTTGGTATGAGATCAGGGATGTCTCGGATTGGATTCATGGCATTATCAAGGGCAATGGTGAGCAGCTAGAACCCTTGGTGCATATTGGCACCAATGACATAGATAGACAAGGTGAGAAGGTCCTGAAGAGAGATTTTAGGGGGCTAGGTCGAACGCTGAGAAACAGAACTTCCAGTGCAGTAATCTCTGGATTACTACCTGTGCCATGTGCCAGCGAGGGGAAGAACAGAATGATTTGGCAGGTGAATGCGTGGCTGAGGAACTGGTGCTGGGTTCAGATTTATCGATCATTGGATAATTTCTGAGGAAGGTACGACCTGTACAAAAGGGTCGAGTTACATCTGAACCTGATGGGTTCCACTATCCTTGTAGGCAGATTGGCTAGAGTTGATTAAGGTGCCTTTAAACTAATTTGGCAGGAGGATGGAGTCATAGTGCTGAAAATGAGGCAGTTGATTTACAAACAGAGGCAATGTAGCAGTTGATTTACAATAAGTGGGAAGTTGGATGATTGGGAAGCTTTTAAAATCCAACAAAAGGCAACCAAAAAACTATAAGAAAGAGAAAAGATGAAGTATGAAGGCAGACTAGCCAATAATATAAAGCAAGATACCAAAAGTTTTTTTTCCAGTCTTGGTGAGGTAGGAATGGGGGACAAAGAAATGGCAGATGAACTTAATGGGTTCTTTGCATCAGTCTTCACTGTGGAAGACACCAGCAGTGTGCCAGAGGTTCATGAGTGTCAGGGAGCAAAGTGAGTGCCATTGCTCTTACAAAAGAAAAAGTTTTGGGCAAACTCCAGGTCTTACGGTGGATAAGTCACCTGGGCCAGATGGACTACATCCCACAGTCCTGAGAGAGGTTACTGAAGAGATAACGGATGCATTAGATATGATCTTTCAAGAATCATCTAATTCTAGCACAGCTCCAGAGGACTGAAAGATTGCAAATGTCAATCCACTCTTTAAGAAGGTAGGAAGGCAAAAGAAAGGAAATAATTGGCCAGTTAGCCTAACCTCAGTGGCTGGGAAAGTGTTGGAGTCTATTATTTCAGATGAGATTTCGAGGTTCTTAATGATAAAATAAATCAAAGTTAGCATGGCTTAGCAAAGTTAGCAAAGTTAGAAAATGATGCTGGAGAAATTGTAATGGGAGATAAGGAGATGGCGGAGGAACTGAACGAGTATTTTGCATTAGTCTTCACTGAGGAAGACATCAGCAGCATACCGGACACTCAAGGGTGGCAGGGAAGAGAAGTGTGCACAGTCACAATTACGACAGAGAAAGTACTCAGGAAGCTGAATAGTCTAAAGGTAGATAAATCTGCTGGACCAGATGGAATGCATCCTCGTGTTCTGAAGGAAGTAGCTGTGGAGATTGCGGAGGCATTAGCGATGATCTTTCAAAAGTCAATAGATTCTGGCATGGTTCCGGAGGACTGGAAGATTGCAAATGTCACTCCGCTACTTAAGAAGGGGGCAAGGAAGCAAAAAGGAAATTATAGACCTGTTAGCTTGACATCGGTGGTTGGGAAGTTGTTGGAGTCGATTGTCAAGGATTAGGTTACAGAGTACCTGGAGGCATATGACAAGATAGGCAGAACTCAGCATGGATTCCTTAAAGGAAAATCCTGTCTGACAAACCTATTACAATTTTTTGAGGAAATTACAAGTAGGCTAGACAAGGGAGATGCAGTGGATGTTGTATATTTGGATTTTCAGAAGGCCTTTGACAAGGTGCCACACATGAGGCTACTTAACAAGAGCCGATGGAATTACGGGAAAGTTACATAAGTGGATAAGTTGGCTGATTGGCAGGAAACAGAGAGTGGGAATAAAGGGATCCTATTCTGGTTGGCTGCCGGTTACCAGTGGTGTTCCACAGGGGTCCATGTTGGGGCCGCTTCTTTTTACATTGTACATCAACGATTTGGATTATGGAATAGATGGCTTTGTTGCTAAGTTGCTGACGATACGAAGATAGGTGGAAGGGTCGGTAGTGCTGAGGAAACGGACAGTCTGCAGAGAGACTTGGATAGATTGGAAGTATGGGCAAAGAAGTGGCAAATGAAGTACAATGTTGGGAAGTGTATGGTTATGCACTTTGGCAGAAGAAATAAACGGGTAGACTATTATTTAAATGGGGAGAGAATTCAAAGTTCTGAGATGCAACGGGACTTGGGAGTCTTCGTACAGGATACCCTTAAGGTTAACCTCCAGGTTGAGTCGGTGGTGAAGAAGGTGAATGCAATGTTGGCATTCATTTCTAGAGAAATAGAGTACAGGAGCAGGGATGTGATGTTGAGGCTTTATAAAGCACTGGTGAGACCTCACTTGGAGTACCGTAGGCAGTTTTGGTCTCCTTATTTAAGAAAGGATGTGCTGACGTTGGAGAGGGGACAGAGAAGATTCACTAGAATGACTCCAGGAATGAGAGGGTTAACATATGAGGAACATTTGTCCGCTCTTGGACTGTATTCCTTGGAGTTTAGAAGAATGAGGGGAGATCTCATAGAAACATTTTGAATGTTGAAAGGCATGGACAGAGTGGATGTGGCAAAGTTGTTTCCCATGATGGGGGAATCTAGTACGACAGGGCATAACTTAAGGATTGAAGGGCACCCATTCAGAACAGAAATGCGAAGAAATTTTTTTAGCCGGAGGGTGGTGAATCTATGGAATTTGTTGCCACAGGCGGCAGTGGAGGCCAAGTCATTGGGTGTATTTAAGGCAGAGATTGATAGGTATCTGAATAGCCAGGGCATCAAAGGTTATGGTGGGAAGGCGGGGGAGTGGGACTAAATGGGAGAACGGATCAGCTCATGAAAAAATGGTGGAGCAGACTCAATGGGCCAAATGGCCGACTTCTGCTCCTTTGTCTTATGGTCTTATGGTTTCTGTAAAGGAAATCTTGCCTGACGAATCTATTAGAGATCTTCGAAGAAGTAACAAACAGGGTAGCCAAAGGAGAGGCAGTGGATGGAGAAGGCGCTTGATAAGGTGCCACACATGAGGCTGCTTAACAAGATAAAATCCAATGGCATTATAGGAAAGATACTGGCATGGAGAGCGGAATGGCTGATAGGCAGGAGGCAGCAAGTGGAATAAAAGGGGCCTTTTCTGGTTGGCTGACGGTGACTAATGGTGTTCCTCAGGGGTCAGTATTGGGACCACTACTTTTCACATTGTTTGTCAATAATTTAGATAATGGAATTGATGGTTTTGTGGCAAAGTTTGCGGATGATACGAAGATAGGTGGAGGGGTTAGTAGCGCTGAGGAAGCAATGCAATTGCAGCAGGACGTAGACAAATCGGAAGAAGGGGCAAAAAAATGGCAAATACACTTGGGAAATTATGATAATACATTTTGGTAAATGGAGTGAAGGTTCAAAGGGATAAGATAAAAGCATTTATTTCAAAAGGAATAGATTATAAAATCAAGGAGATAATGCTGAGCCTTTATTAGACACTAGTCGGGCCACACTTGGGAGTATTTTCAACAGTTTTGGGTTCCTTATCTCAGAAAGAATGTCCTGTTATCGGACAGAGCCCACAGGAGGTTCAGGAGGATGATTCCAAGAATGAAGGGATTAACATATGAGGAGTGTTTGGCAGCTTTGGGCCTGAACTCACTGGAATTTAGAAGAACACAAGGGGATCTCATTGAAACCTACTGAATGTTGGAAGAACTAGATAGGGTGGATGTGGAGAGGATGTTTCCTCTGGTGGGGAATCCAGAACTAGAGGGCACAGCCTCAAAATTGAGGGGTAACCCTTTAGAAGAGAGGTAAGGAGGAATTTTTTTAGCCAGTGAGCAGTAGATCTGTGGAATGCTCTGCCACAGACTGCAGTGGAGGCCAAGAGCGTGGATATATTTAAGACGGAAGCTGATCATTTCCTGATCAGTCAGGGCATCAGAGGATCTGGTGAAGCAGATTCGATGAGCTGAATGGCCTAGTTCTGCTCCTATGTCTTATGTGTAGTGAGATCTCCAGCAAGGTGAGGTTGATAATAGGCAAAATTGCAGTCAACAGAGTGAGCTGCAACGTAAAAGGTAGACAAAATCAAAAAGGCGAATACAGGACTGAAAGTGTTATATTTAAATGTACGCAGTATACAGAATAAGGTAGATGAACTTGTAGCACAGTTACAGATTGGCATGTATGATGTTGTAGGCATCACTGAATCATGGCTGAAAGAAGATTATAGCTGGATGCTTAATGTCCAAGGATACATATTGTATCGAAAGGACAGGCAAGGAGGCAGAGGGGCTGGTGTTGCTCTGTTGGTAAAAAATGAAATCAAATCATTAGAAAGAGCTGAAATAAGGTCAGAAGGTGTTGAATCATTGTGGATAGAGCAAAGGAACTGCAAGGGTAAAAAGCCACTTATGGGGGTTGTATACAGCAGTGGTCCCCAACCACCGGGCCGCAAAGCATGCGCTACCGGGCCGTGAGGAAGCGATATGATTTGGCGATAGGAGTCAGTTGCACCTTTCCTCATTCCCTGTCACGGCCACTGTTGAGCCATTACGCACGCAAGGTCATTACGTCATCCATGTCAGCGCGGGATGGAGATCAACTCCTCAAGCTCGCAAATGACGGCGGGCTGAAAAGTATGTTTGACATAACATCTCTGCTGGCATTCTGGATCAAAGTCAAGGCTAAAAATCCTGAGATAGCCACGAAACAACTGAAAACGTTGCTTCCATTTCCAACATATCTCTGCAATGAATGCAACAAAAACTAAATTGCGAAATAGACTGGACATAGGGAACCCCCTTCGAGTATCGCTGTCTCCCATCACCCCTCGATAGGACCGTCTTGTTGCAGGTAAACAAGCCCAGGGCTCCCACTGATTCAGCGATATTGGTGTTTTGCAATGATTTTATATGTTCATACTGGGAAAATATGCGTTGCGTGTTTAATATCCAAACGTTACTTAAAATGTTATGATGCTATTGACTTACTTATATAACCATATAACAATTATAGCACGGAAACAGGCGATCTCGGCCCTTCTAGTCCGTGCCGAATGCTACTCACCTAGTCCCACCGACCTGCACTCAGCCCATAACCCTCCAATCCTTTCCTGTCCATATGCCTATCCAATTTTTCTTTAAATGATAATATCGAACCTGCCTCTACCACTTCTACTGGAAGTTCGTTCAACACTTACTTCAAGCTCCCCTGATAATTGACTTATCACTATATTCATGCGAGGAAAATATGCGCTGAGTGTTTAATATTAACCCTTAGATAAACCCTTTTAGAAAGGAAATTGAGTGTATTAGCCACTTATCATCTATATTCCAGTCGTGATTAACCCGCCCCGAACAGAATCGCCAAAAACAATTTGTAGAATAAAATCGTACACACATGCACAAGTCACGCATGCGCGCTGGTGCCCGCGCAAGGCTTCATGGTCATTGTAGTCTTTCTCCGGGTAAACCCAGCGTATTTGACAGCTACTCATGTCCGTTGGCAACCCTACCACCACCACCCCCAGTCGGCCGGTCTGCAAGAATATTGTCAATATGAAACCAGTCCGCAGTGCGAGAAAGGTTGGGGACCCCTGGTATACAGACCCCAAAACAGTAGCAAGGATGTGGTCTACAAATTACAGTGGGAGGTGGAAAATGCTTGCAAAAAGGGCAATGTTACAATAGTCAGGGGGATTTCTATATGCAGGTAGATTTAGAAAATCAGGTTGGGGCTGGATCCAAGAGGAGGAATTTCAGAATGCGCAATGAGATGGGTTTTTAGAGCAGCTCGCAGTTGATCAGTTATTCTGTATCAGGAGCTATGCAATGAACCAGAATTGATTAGAGAGCTGAAGGTAAAATAACCTAAGGGGGAGAGTGATCATGATTGAAATTCACCCTTAATTTTGAAAAGGAGAAGCTAAAGTCAGATGCATCAGAATTATGTGGAGCAAAGGGAAGTACAGAGGTGAGGCATTAGAGAAGAGTTGGCCAGAACTGACTGAATGAAGAACACAACAGGATGACAGCAGAGTGGCAATGGCTGGAATTTCTGGAAGCAATTCAGAAAGCACAGGATATATATATATCCTAAAAAGGAAGACGTATTCCAAGACAAATTGACACAACTGTGGCTAACAAGAAAAGTCAAAGCCAACATAAAAGCAAAGAGACCATAAGATATAGGAGCAGAATTAGGCCATTTGGCCCATCGAGTCTGCTCCGCCACTTCAGCCGCCTCCTCCTGCCTTCTCCCTATATCCCTTCATGCCCTAATCAATCAAGAATCTATCAACCTCTGTCTTAAATATACATAAAGACTTGGCCTCCACAGATTCAGCACTCTCTGCTTAAAGAAATTACTCCTCATCTCCACTCTGAAAGAATGTCCCTCTATGCTGAGGTTCTGCCCCCTGGTCCTATACTCTCCCACAATGGGAAACATCCTCTCTACATTTCGTCTATCAAGGCTTTTCATCATTTGATAGGTTTCAATAAGGTCACCACTCTTCTTCTGAATGCTAGTGAATATAGGTCCAGAGCCATCAAATGCTGTTCATATGACACACTATCCAATCTTGGAATCATTTTCGTGATGCTCCTTTGAACCCCCTCCAGTTTCAGCACATCCTTTCGAAGATAATGGGCACACATATGCTCAGAATACTCCAAGTGAGACCTCACCAGTGCTTTATTAAGTTTCAGCAATACACCCTTGCTTTTATATTTTAGTCCTCTTGAAATGAACATTGCATTTGCCTTCCTCACCACAGACTCCATAGAACCATAGAACCTACAGCACAGAAACAGGCCCTTTGGCCCTTCTTGGCTGTGCCGAACCATTTTCTGCCTAGTCCCACTGACCTGCACACGGACCATATCCCTCCATACACCTCCCATCCATGTATCTGTCCAATTTATTCTTAAATGTTAAAAAAGAACCTGCATTTACCACCTCGTCTGGCAGCTCATTCCATACTCCCACCACTCTCTATGTGAAGAAGCCCCCACTAATGTTCCCTTTAAACTTTTCCTCCCTCACCCTTAAACCATGTCCTCTGGTTTTTTTCTCCCCTTGCCTCAGTGGAAAAAGCCTGCTGCATTCACTCTATCTATACCCATCATAATTTTATATATCTCTATCAAATCTCCCCTCATTCTTCTACGCTCCAGGGAATAAAGTCCTAACCTATTCAACCTTTCTCTGTAACTGAGTTTCTCAAGTCCCGGCAACATCCTTGTAAACCTTCTCTGCACTCTTTCAACCTTATTTATATCCTTCCTGTAATTTGGTGACCAAAACTGAACACAATACTCCAGATTCGGCCTCACCAATGCCTTATACAACCTCATCATAACATTCTAGCTCTTATACTCAATACTTCGATTCATAAAGGCCAATGTACCAAAAGCTCTCTTTACGACCCTATCTACCTGTGACGACACTTTTAGGGAATTTTGTATCTGTATTCCCAGATCCCTCTGTTCCACTGCACTCCTCAGTGCCTTACCATTAACCCTGTATGTTCTACGTTGGTTTGTCCTTCCAACGTGCAATACCTCACACTTGTCAGTATTAAACTCCATCTGCCATTTTTCAGCCCATTTTTCCAGCTGGTCCAAGTCCCTCTGCAGGCTCTGAAAACCTTCCTCACTGTCTACTACACCTCCAATCTTTGTATCATCAGCAAACTTGCTGATCCAATTTACCACATTATCATCCAGATCATTGATATAGATGACAAATAACAATGGACCCAGCACTGATCCCAGTGGCACACCACTAGTCACTGGCCTCCACTCAGAGAAGCAATTCTCTACCACCACTCTCTGGCTTCTTCCATCGAGCCAATGTCTAATCCAATTCACCACTTCTCCATGTATACCTAGCGACTGAATTTTCCTAACTAACCTCCCATGCGGGACCTTGTCAAAGGCCTTACTGAAGTGCATGTAGACAATATCCACTGCCTTCCCTTCATCCACTTTCCTGGTAACCTCCTCGAAAAACTCCAACAGATTGGTCAAACATGACCTACCATGCTCAAAGCCATGTTGACTCTCCCTAATAAGTCCCTGTCTATCCAAATGCTTGTAGATTCTGTCTCTTAGTACTCCCTCCAATAACTTATCTACTACTGACATTAAACTCACCGGCCTATAATTTCCCGGATTACTTTTCGATCCTTTTTTAAACAACGGAACAACATGAGCCACTCTCCAATCCTCCAGCACTTCACCCGTAGACAGCAACATTTTAAATATTTCTGCCAGGGCCCCCACAATTTCAACACTAGTCTCCTTCAAGGTCCGAGGGAACACTCTGTTAGGTCCCGGGGATTTATCCACTTCAATTTTCCTCAAGACAGCAAGCACCTCCTCCTTTTCAATCTGTACAGTTTCCATGGTCTCACTAATTGATTCCCTCAATTCCATAGATTTCATGCCAGCTTCCTTAGTAAATACAGACGCAAAAAACCTATTTAGGGTCTCCCCCATTTCCTTTGGTTCCGCACAAAGCCGACCACTCTGATCTTCAAGAGGACCAATTTTATCCCTTACAATCCTTTTGCTCTTAATATACTTGTAAAAGCTCTTTGGATTATCTGCAAATTAACGAAAATTAACCTTTAGGGAGTCCTGCACATGGACTCCCAAGTCCCTTTGCACCCCAGATTTTTGTATTTTCTCTCCATTTAGAAAATAGTCAACCCTTTCATTTCTTCTACCAAGTCATCACCATACACTCCATTTGCCATTTCCTTGACCATTCTCCTTCAGCAATTTCCTCAAACCTATCTCTACTTCCTCAAACCTAGCTATCTCTTCACCTATATTCATAATTATTTGCAAACTTTGCAACAAAGCCATCATTTCCATCATCCAAATCATTGACACATAAGGTAAAAAGAATCGGTCCCAATATAGACCCTTGTGGAACACCACTAGTAACCGGAAGTCAGAGAGAAAAGGCTCCCTTTATTCCCACTCTTTGCCTCCTACCAGTCAGCCAAAGCGTTATCCATCGTAGAACCTTTCCTGTAATACCTTGGGTCCGTAGCTTGTTAAGCAGCTTCACGTGTGGCACCTTGTGAAAGACCTTCTGAAAATCCCAGCACACAACAAGAATTGATTCGGCTTTGCCTACCCTGCATGTTATTTCTTCAAAGAATTCCAAGAGATTTATCAAGCAAATTTCTCTTGAGAAAACCATGCTGACTAAGGTCTTTTTTACCATGTGCCTCCAAGTACCCAGAGATGTCATACTTAACAATCGACTTCAACATCTTCCCAACCACTGAGATCAGACTAACTGGCCTATAGCTTACTTTCTTCTGCCTCTCTCCCTTCTTGAAGAGTGGAGTGATTCTTGAAAGATCATTGTTACATTGCCTGTTCTATTTACTATAAATTATTATAAATGTAACACGCTGTAAGGATTCACTGCTAATGTAATGGCTTCTCTGTAATGTTCCACTGCTAAGTAATGGTTTCTCTGTAGCAGCAATGTTTGGGTTATGACTAGAGATAATGGGGCACGTTAGACAATGAGCGGGATGTTGTTCTTTCTTGTGTGTCTGGGAGTCGGGAATTCGCAGTCTTTTGCCGGGGGGAGATGAGGAAAGAAGACGCGAATGCAGAGAGTTGGTAGACCGCCGGATGGGGTGGACTTAGAGCGAGGGTCCAAAGGTCAGTGACGATCGGAGGAGGCCGATGGTGGACGAATAGCCTTATCAGTGAGCTCCAACGATGCGTATTAAACTGTTTCATGAGGATGGCCCCTTTTCTTTACTAACCATATAGTCAAATTAAGAATTATAAAGCTCCAGTCGATTAATCGCATATTGTGTACTGTTTGTTATTTCGTTGTACTGATTTGTAACAGGGGACACATCGTGCAGTATCCACCCAAATGAGATTTCTTAAGTTTGGCTGGGCCGGAGGCTATCATCTCCTATATTAGGTTGCTAGCCAAACTGAGAGTTACATAAATTACTATGATTGCAAATTTAGACAGAGAGGTAATATAAAGATTTTTACTCCTCATGTATGTGAAGCATGTAAGAAATAAAGTCAATTCAATTCACGAATAATGCCCCATGATCTCTTCAGCTACCTTTTTCAGAACTCTGGAGTGTACACCATCTGGTCAGGTGACCTATCTACCTTCAGACCTTTCAGTTTCCGAATTACCTTCTCTCTAGTTATGGTAAATTCACACACTTCATGCCCATGACACCTGGAACTTCCACAATGCTGCTAGTGTCTCCCACAGAGAAGCCAGATGCAAAATAATTATTCAGTTCATCCACCATTTCATTATCCCATTACAACTTCTCCAGCATCATTTTCCAACATTCTGATATCCACTCTTGCCTCCCATTTACACTTTATGTATCTGAAGAAACCTTTGGTATGCTCTTTAATATTATTGGCTAGCTTACTTTTATCTTCCACCTTCACTTTCTTAATGACTTTTTTAGTTGCTTTCTGTTGGAATTCTTTTTACGTTATATGTTAATGATTTAGATGATGGAATTCATGGCTTTATTGCAAAATTTGCAGAAAATACAAAGATAGGTTGAGGGGCAGAGTGTTCAGAAGGTAGAGAGGCTACAGAAATAGATAGATTAGGAGAATGAGCAAAGATGTGGCAGATAGAATACAGTGTCGGGAAGTGTATGGTCACGCACTTTGGTAGAAATTAAAAGGTTGACTATTTTCTAAATGGAAAGAAAATACAAAAAACCGAGGCACAAAGGGACTTGGGAGCTCTTGTGCAGAATTCCTAAAGGTTAACTTGCAGGGCGAACCTGTGATGTGGAAGGCAAATGCGATGTTACCATTCATTTCAAGCGGACTAGAATATAAAAGCAAGGATGTAATGTTGAAGCTTTATAAAGCGATGGAGAGGCATCACTTGGAGTATTGTGAGGTGTTTTGGGCCCATTGTCTTAAAAAGGATGTGCTGAAATTGGAGAGAGTTCAAGGATGGTTCACAAAAATTATCCACGATTGAATGGCTTGTTATTCAGTGTTTGATGGCTCTGGGTATTCAGAAGAATGAGGGATGACCTCATTGAAACCAATCGAATGGTGAAAGGGCTTAATATAATGGGTGTTTCTAAGCCCAGAGGACACAGCCTCGGAATAGAGGGGCATCCTTTTAGAACAGAGATGAGGAAGAATTTCTTTAGCCAGAGAGTATCAAATCTGTGGGCATTATTTGCTACAGGCAACTGTGGAGGGCAAGTTTTTATGTATATTTAGTATAGAAATATACTAAATACACCTCACTATAGGAAGGATGTGGAAGCATTGGAAAGGGTACAGAGGAGATTTACCAGGATGCTGCCTGGTTTAGAAAGTATGCATTATGATCAGAGATTAAGGGAGCTAGGGCTTTACTCTTTGGAGAGAAGGAGGATGAGAGGAGACATGATAGAGGTGTACAAGATAATAAGAGGAATAGATAGAGTGGATAGCCAGCGCCTCTTCCCCAGGGCACCACTGCTAAATACAAGAGGACATGGCTTTAAGTTAAGGGGTGGGAAGTTCAAGGGGGATATTAGAGGAAGGTTTTTTACTCAGAGAGTGGTTGGTGCGTGGAATGCACTGCCTGAGTCAGTGGTGGAGGCAGATACACTAGTGAAGTTTAAGAGACTACTAGACAGGTATATGGAGGAATCTAAGGTGGGGGCTTATATGGGAGGCAGGGTTTGAGGGTCGGCACAACATTGTGGGCCGAAGGGCCTGTACTGTGCTGTACTATTCTATGTTCTATGAAACATTGAAATCTATAGCACATTACAGGCCCTTCAGCCCAGAATGTTGTGCCAACCATGTAACCTACTCTAGAAGCTCTTTAGAATTTCCCTACTGCATAGCCCTCTATTTTTCTAAGCTCCATGTACCCATCTACGAGTTTTTTAAAAGACCCTATTGTACTCGCCTCTACTACCTTTGCTGGCAGTGTATTCCACGCACCCACCACTCTCTGTGTGAAAAACTTACCTCTGACATCCGCCTTGTACCTACTTCTAAGCACCTTAAAACTGTGACCCTCGTGTTAGCCATTTCAACCCTGGGAAAAAGCCTCTGGCTATCCACACAATCAATGCCTCTCATCATCTTATACATCAATCAGGTCACCTCTTATCCTCCAGCGCTCCAAGGAGAAAAGGCCAATCTCACTCAACCTATTCTTATAAAATATGCTCTCCAATCCAGGCAACGTCCTTGCAAATCTCCTCTGCACTCTCTCTATAGCATCCATATTCTTTCTGTAGTGAGATGACCAGAACTGAACACAGTACTCCAAAGTGGGGTCTAACTAAGGTCTTGCATAACTGTAACATTACCTCACAGCTCTTGAACTCAATCCCATGGTTGATGAAGGCCAACACACCATATGCCTTCTTAACAACACTGCCAACCTGCACAGCAGCTTTGAGAGTCCTATGGACATGGACCCCAAGATCTCACTGATCCTCTACACTGCCAAGAGTCTTACCACTAATATTATATTTAAAGCAGAGGTTGATAGATTCTTGATTGGTTAGGGCATTAAAAGATGCAGGGAGAAGGCAGGATATTGGGACTGAGAGGAAAATTGGATCAGCCATGATGAAATGGCAGAGCAAACTCCATGGGCCAAATGGCCTAATTCTACTCCTGTATCTTATGGTCTTGTACGGAGCTGTGCTCAGACACAGTCAGCTCCTTGATGCCAATTAAAGGTGTCTTTGTCTTTTTTACAACTGCAGGACAAGCTTGGGCATTAAGAACTTGGTGTACTGCAGGTCTACCCCATCAGCAAGCGACTCATTGGTGGAGAATCTGGACTGCTGCGGACCACGTTGCTACCTGCTTCAGATAGATATCAGAGTCGTTGTACGGTCTAATAGCCAGTGATTGTCTTGAACATTTTTCTTGCGATTTCAAGACCCTGTTGGGATATTGGTAATGTAAATTACTGCCTCAGTTGTAGCGAGCACTAGCGCTCATGCCACAGGCTAGCTGTTGCAGCAGTCCAGGAGGGGATACACGGAGGTTGTGCTGGATTGGGTCTGGCCCCTCCCGTTGGTGCTATATTTCAGTTTTCACTCGGTGAAAATCAAGCTGGATTGCGTGTATGTTTGTCTGTATACCGCTGATGGCTGCTTGTTCCTGCCAATAACACCCATGCACCATCAATTTACAGGACACGTCACTCAGGGAATTGGCTATATTATGTTTTTTGCTGTGTGACTATATGAATACTGATATCATATTTGGGCCTTGTGCTGTAAGCGTCTTGGCATGTGTTTTGCACCTTGGCTGTATTCTTGGGTATTCATATATGGTTGAATGAAAATTAAACAAACTTGAACTTGAGATTAGCAGGTATGGTATTGTGAGCATCATTGAAAAGTGACTGAAAGAAAATCTTAGCTGGGAGCTTAACATCCAAGGATACACATTGTATCAAAAGGACTGATTCCAGGAATGAAAGGGTTACCGTATGACCGTATGAAGAACGTATGGCAGCTCTTGGGCTGTATTCCTTGGCGTTCAGGAGAATGAGGGGGGATCTCATAGAAACATTCAAAATTTTAAAAGGCCTGAACAGATTAGATATGGCAAAGTTATTTCCCATGGTAGGGGATTCTAGGACAAGAGAGCATGACTTCAGGATTGAAGGACGTCCTTTTAGAACTGAGATGCAGAGAAATTACTTTAGTCAGAGGGTAGTAAATCTATGGAATTTGTTGACACCTGCGGCTGTGGAGGCCAAGTCATTGGGTGTATTTAAGGCAGAGATAAATAGGTTCTTGATTAGCCAGGGCATCAAAGGGTATGGGGAGAAGGCAGGGGAGTGGGGATGACTGAAAGAATTGGATCAACCATGATTGAATAAAGGGTGTAAAGGGAGTAAAGTAGTAATGTAGAAGGGCTGAAATGTGTGTACTTCAGTGCAAGAAGCATCAGGAACAAAGGTGATGAACTGACAGCTTGCATACATACATGGAATTATGATGTAGTGGCCATTACAGAGACTTGGCTGGCACCAGAGCAGGAATAGGTTCTCAATATTCCTGGATTTCAGTGCTTTAAAAGGGATAGAGGATGGGAAAGGGGAGGAGGGATGGCATTACTGGTCAGGGATACTATTACAGCTACAGAAAGGGTGGGTAATGTAGCAGGATCCTCTTTTGAGTCAGTATGGGTGGAAGTCAGGAACAGGAAGGGAGCAGTTACTCTATTGGGGGTATTCTATAGGCCCCCTGGTAGCAGCAGAGATACTGAGGAGCAGATTAGGAGGCAAATTTTGAAAGGTGCAAAGATAACAATCATGGGTGACTTTAACTTCCCTAATATTGATTGGCACCTGATTAGGTCCTAGGGTTTGGATGGGGCAGAGTTTGTTAAGTGTGTCCAGGACAGATTCCTGTCACAGTATGTTGTCAGGCCAACTAGGGGGAATGCCATACTAAATCTGGTATTAGGTAACGAACCGGGTCAGGTCACAGATCTCTCAGTGGGTGAGCATCTGGGGGACAGTGACCACCGCTCCCTGGCCTTTAGCATTATCATGGAAAAGGATAGAATCAGAGAGGACAGGAAAAATTTTAATTGGGGAAGGGCAAAATATGAGGCTATAAGGCTAAAACTTGCAGGTATGAATTGGGGTGATGTTTTTGCAGGGAAATGTACTATGGACATGTGGTCGATGTTTAGAGATCTCTTGCAGGATATTAGGGATAAATCTGTCCTGGTGAGGAAGATAAAGAATGGTAGGGTGAAGGAACCACGGATGCAAGTGAGGTGGAAAATTTAGTCAGGTGGAAGAAGGCAGCATACATGAGGTTTAGAAAGCAAGGATCAGATGGGTCTATTGAGGAACATGGGGTAGCAAGAAAGCAGCTTAAGAAGGGGCTGAGAAGAGTAAGAAGGGGGCATGAGAAGGCCTTGGCGAGTAGAGTAAAGGAAAACCCCAAGGCATTCTTCAATTATGTGAAGAAAAAAAGGATGACAGGAGTGAAGGTAGGACTGATTAGAGTTAAAGGTGGGAAGATGTGCCTGGAGGCTGTGGAAGTGACCGAGGTCCTCAAAAATAATTCTCTTCGGTACACCAATGTGAGGGAACTTGATGGCGGTGAGGACAATATGAGTGAGGTTGATGTTCTGGACCACATTGATATGAAGGGAGAGGAGGTGTTGGAGTTGTTAAAATACACTAGGACAGATAAGACCCCAGGGCCTGACAGAATATTCCCCAGGCTGCTCCACAAGGCGAGGAAAGAGATTGCTGAGCCTCTGGCTAGGATCTTTAAGTCCTCGTTGTCTATGGGAATGGTACTGGAGGACTGAAGGGAGGTGAATGTTGTCCCCTTGGTCAAAGAAGGTAGTAGGGATAGTCCGGGTAATTAAAAGACCAGTGAGCCTTACGTCTGTGGTGGGAAAGCTGTTGGAAAAGACTCTTGGAGATAGGATCTCTGGGCATTTAGAGAATCATGGTCTGATCAGACACAGTCAGTTTGGCTTTGTGAAGGGCAGATCGTGTCTAACAAGCCTGATAGAGCTCTTTGAGGAGGTGACCAGGCATATAGATGAGGGTAGTGCAGTGGATGTGATCTATATGGATTTTAGTAAGGCATTTGACAAGGTTCCACACAGTAGGCTTATTCAAAAAGTCAGAAGGCATGGGATCCAGGGAAGTTTGGCCAGGTGGATTCAGAATTGGCTTGCCTGCAGAAGACAGAGGGTGGTGGTGGAGGGACTACATTCAGATTGGAGGATTGTGACTAGTGGTGTCCCACAAGGATCTGTTCTGGGACCTCAACTTTTTGTGATTTTTATTAACGACCTGGATGTGGGGGTAGAAGGGTGGGTTGGCAAGTTTGCAGACGACACAAAGGTTGGTGGTGTTGTAGATAGTGTAGAGGATTGTCGAAGATTGCAGAGAGGCATTGATAGGATGCAGAAGTGGGCTGAGTTAGTGGCAGATGGAATTCAACCCGGAGAAGTGTGAGGTGGTACACTTTGGAAGGACAAACTCCAAGGCAGAGTACAAAGTAAATGGCGGGATACTTGGTAGTGTGGAGGAGCAGAGGGATCTGGGGGTACATGTCCACAGATCCCCGAAAGCTGCGTCACAGGTAGATAGGGTAGTTAAGAAAGCTTATAGGGTGTTAGCTTTCATATGTCGAGGGATAGGGTTTAAGAGTCGCGAGGTAATGATGCAGCTCTATGAAACTCTGGTTAGGCCACACTTGGAGTACTGTGTCCAGTTCTGGTCACCTCACTATAGGAAGGATGTGGAAGCATTGGAAAGGGTACAGAGGAGATTTACCAGGATGCTGCCTGGTTTAAAGAGTATGCATTATGATCAGAGATTAAGGGAGCTAGGGCTTTACTCTTTGGAGAGAAGGAGGATGAGAGGAGACCTGTTAGAGATGTACAAGATAATAAGAGGAATAGATAGAGTGGATAGCCAGCGCCTCTTCCCCAGGGCACTGTTCAATACAAGAGGACATGGCTTTAAGGTAAGGGGTGAGAAGTTCAAGGGGGATATTAGAGGAAGGTTTTTTACTCAGAGAGTGGTTGATGCATGGAATGCACTGCCTGAGTCAGTGGTGGAGGCAGATTCACTCGTGAAGTTTAAGAGACTACTAGACAGGTATATGGAGGAACTTAAGGTGGGGGCTTATATGGGAGGCAGGGTTTGAGGGTCGGCACAACATTCTGGGCCGAAGGGCCTGTACTGTGCTGTACTATTCTATATCTATGTTCTATGAATGGCAGAGCAGAGTTGATGGGCCAAATGGCCTACTTCTGCTCCTATATCTTATGGTCTTATGATCTTATGACTGGCAGGTAGGCAGAGGATAAATTCAAAACTTTGGAAAGAGTTTAGATAAGATCAGGAGATACAGAATCCTTGTGGGTAAAGTTAATAAACTGCATGGGTAAAAAGACCCTGATTTGAGTTATATACAGACTTCTGAGCAGTAGTCAGGATGTGGTATATAAATTACAACAGGAAATAAAAAAACACCTGTAAAAAAGGCAATGTTACGATAGTCATGGGGGATTTCAATACGCAGGTAGATTCGGAAAATTGGGTTGGTGCTGGATCCCAATAGAGGGAATTTGTAGAATGCCTATGGAGATGGCCGTCTTCTAGAGCAGCTTGTGGTTAAGATCAGTTAGGAACTGCAATTCTGGACTGGGTGCTGTGTAACGAATCAGATTTGATTAGGGAGCTTAAGGTAAAGGAATCCTTTGGAGGCAAGTGATCATAATACAATAGAATTAAGACTGCAGTTTGAGTGGGAGAAGAGAAAGTCAGATGTATCAGTACTAGAGTAAAGGAAATTACAGAGGCATAAGAGAGGAGCTGTCCATAGTTAGTCCTGACGAAGGGTCTCGGCCTGAAAGGTCGACTGTACCTCTTCCTAGAGATGCTGCCTGGCCTGCTGTGTTCACCAGCAACTTTGATGTGTGTTGCTTGAATTTCCAGCATCTGCAGAATTCCTGTTGTTAGCTGTCCATAGTTGATTGGAAGGGGACAAAGCAGGGAACAGTAGTGGCTGGAATTTCTGGGGGCAAATCAGAAAGCACAGGATAGATACATTCCAAAGATGAGTAAGTATTCTAAAGGGAGGAAGAGGTAACTGTGGCTGACAAGGCAAGTCAAGGGCAGCAAAAAAGGAAAGGAGAGGACATACAAAATAGCAACAATTTGTGGGAAGCTAGAAGATTGGGAAGCTTTTAAAAACCAACAGAAGGCAACTAAAAAGCTATAAAGAGAGATAAGATGAAATATGAAGTTAAGCTAGCCAATAATATAAAAGAAGCTTTTTCAGATATATAAAGAGTAAAAGAAAGGTAAAAGGAAGGTGAGAGTAGATATCGGACCTTTGGAAAATGACGCTGGAGAGGTAGTTATGGGGGACAAAGAAATGGCAGAGGAACTTAATAAGTATTTTGAATCAATCCAGAAATTCAAGAGTGTCAGAGGTCAGGAGTGAGTGATGTTGATACTGAGGAGAAGATGCTTGGGAAGCAGAAAACTCTGAAGGTAGATAAGTCACCTGGACCAGTTGGACTACATCCCACGGTTTTCATTTACCAAAAAACAGTCAGGGCAGCTAAACCCAAACAGGCCAAAGCAGACAAAATATTCAATGTAAGAAAAGAACCAATTTGCCTGGGCATGGGTCAGGACTGTTCAGACACAAAATGCCTGGAAACATCAAATACATTCTGCAGATAAATGGAGATCCATCCTATTGATGATACTACTATTTGTTAAAAACAGTTTTTAATTAAGTTCAAAGTTGAATTCTCACCTGGCTGCAAAGTTGTGGCAAGAAGGGAATGAATATAGAGTGAAAACTGCGCCCGGATCCACTCATCTCCTCCTTCCCAACCAGTCCCATCGAGAAACACATCATCCCTATTTTCAGTTACATGCTTCACCAGAAAGTCTGCGAAACGCAAGTCTGCTGTGGTGAGGTTTAATACTTTGCGTAATTCTGAATCATGTATTTGTATGGCAGATTCCTCAATCTGTAAAAGAAATACACAAGATAAAAGAACTCCTACAAGCTGCATTCTTTTCATCCTGAAGAAATGGCTTTTACCTTCAGATTTCTTTTCTTTTCAAATCTTTTTATTGTTATATTATACAACAGAAATAACACAAGTACATGAAGTAACAACACTTACAATGTCTATTCAGATTTGATGAAAGTATAGAACATAGAACAGTACAGCACATTACAGGCCCTTTGGCCCACAATGTTGTGCCAACCCTCAAACCCTTCCTCCCATATAACCCCCCCACCTTAAATTCCTCCATATACCTGTCTAGTAGTCTCTTAAACTTCACTAGTGTATCTGCCTCCACCACTGAGTCAGGCAGTGCATTCCACGCATCAACCACTCTCTGAGTGAAAAACCTTCCTCCAATATCCCCCTTGAACTTCCCATCCCTTATCTTAAAGCCATGTCTTCTTGTATTGAGCAGTGGTGCCCTGGGGAAGAGGCGCTGGCTATCCACTCTATCTAATTATCTTGTATACCTCTATCATATCTCCTCTCATCCTCCTTCTCTCCAAAGAGTAAAGCCCTAGCTCCCTTAATCTCTGATCATAATGCATACTCTCTAAACCAGGCAGCATCCTGGTAAATCTCCTCTGTACCCTTTCCAATGCTTCCACATCCTTCCTATAGTGAGGTGACCAGAACTGGACACAGTACTCCAAGTGTGGCCTAACCAGAGTTTTATAGAGCTGCGTCATTACATCGCGACTCTTAAACTCTATCCCTCGACTTATGAAAGCTAACACCCCATAAGCTTTCTTAACTACCCTATCTACCTGTGAGGCAACTTTCAGGGATCTGTGGACGTACCCCGAGATCCCTCTGCTCCTCCACACTACCAAGTATCCTGCCATTTACTTTGTACTCTGCCTTGGAGTTTGTCCTTCCAAAGTGTACCACCTCACACTTCTCCGGGTTGAACTCCATCTGCCACTTCTCAGCCCACTTCTGCATCCTATCGATGTCTCTCTGCAATCTTTGACAATCCTCTACACTATCTACAACACCACCAACATTTGTGTCGTCCTCAAACTTGCCAACCCACCCTTCTACCCCCACATCCAGGTCATTAATAAAAATCACGAAAAGTAGAGGTCCCAGAACAGATCCTTGTGGGACACCACTAGTCACAATCCTCCAATCTGAATGTACTCCCTCCACCACCACCCTGTGGGAGGAAACTGAAGCATCCGGAGGAAACCCACACAGTCACAGGGAGAACATACCTAATCCTAATCCTTACAGGTAGTGGCGGGAACTGAAGCCAGGTTGCTGGTACAGTACTTTCAAACCTTTCAGTTTCCCAAGAATCTTCTCTCCAGTACTGGTAACCTCACACACTTTATGACCCTATGCTGCTAGCGTCTTCCACCATGAAGATTGACACAAAATACTTATTTACTTCATCTGCCTTTCATTGTCCCCCATTGCTACTTTTCCAGCATCATTTTCCAGCAGTTGGGTATTCACTCTTGCATCTCTTTTACACTTTATGAATGGCTAATACCAGGGGACATTATTTTAAAGTGACTGGAGGAAGGTATGGGGGAGGGGATGCCAGAGACATGTTCTTTACACAAAGCGTGGCAGGTGCTGTTATGTTTTGTTACTCCAGGACATAAAATTAACTGAAAGAAAAACATAGGGAGATTGAGACAAAAGTGTATTCTTCGTTTTTACTTTTAGCAAGATGCGCACTTATGACATGATGATGTAATAATATATGTAATAATGTATAACCTGTAATAAATTATTTAAACAAAGAATGCTTAATCAAACAATATATTTACAACATTACTGAAGTCTTAATGAAATATTAAATAAAAGAACAGGTGTGTGGAACACCCTGACAGGGATGGTGGTACAGGCAGATACATTAGAGAAATTCAAGAGACTCTTAGATAGACACATGAAAGAAAAAAGGAAAACTATATCTGAGGGAAGAGTTAGATTGATCTTAGAGTCAGTTAAAAGGTCAGCACCTTGTGTGTCAAAGGGCCTTTATTGTGCTGTAGTGGTCTATGTTTTTCATTGCCCTTAATAAGCTGATAGTCAGCCATTTTCTTAAACCACTGCAATTGCAGTGGTGAAAATAGGTACAAACACATAGCTGCTCAGTATGGAACTCCAATCTTTTGACAAGTGACCATAAAATAACAGTGATATATTCTGAAATCAAGATGGTTATGTCTTCAAAACAGAGAAACTGGGATTTGGTGTTTACTTGCAGATGCTGAAGATCACACAGACTACAGCTTTGGGATGTATTGCTGAAATCCCCTGCCTTCTCACCACATCCTTTAATGTCCAGACAAATCAAGACTCTATTGACCTCTGCCTTAAATCTACCCAAAGACTTGGTCTCCACAGCTTCCCATAGCAATGAATTCCACTGATTTACCTCTCTCTGGCTACAGAAATTACTCCTCATCTCCATTCTAAATGGATGTCCCTTATTCAGAGGCTGCGTCCACTGGTCTAAGACTACCCGAAAATAGGAAACATCCACTCTATCGAAGCATTTCAACATTCCATAGGTTTTAAAGAGATTACCCCTCATTCTTCTGAATTTCAGTGAGTCTAGTCCCAGAGCCACCAAGCTCTCCACATATGATAAGTATTTCAATCCTGGAATCATTTTTGTGAAACTCCTTTGAACCCTCTCCAAGATTAGCATCTTCTTTCTCAGATAAGGGACCCAAAGCTGCTCACAGTTCAAAGTGCAGTCTAATCAATTGACTTATAAATCCTCAACATTACACCCTTGAAATATTATAGTTCTCTTGAAATGAATGCTAATGAATGCTTGAAATATGCTTTCCTCACCACACACTCAACTTGCAAATTAACCTTTAGGAAATCCTGCATGAGGATTCCCAAGTCCCTTTGCACCTCAACACTTTGAAATTTCTCTCCACTTAGAAAATAGTCTATACTTTTATTTCTTCCACCGAACTGCATTCCGACAGCCCAATATGCAGCAGGAGCAGGCCACAATGACAGATTTCTTGCAGCTCAGCAACGTTTGTTTGTCGAGGTGACTATCGTTGGAGTAACCATATAACCATATAACAATTACAGCACGGAAACAGGCCATCTCGGCCCTTCTAGTCCGTGCCGAACTCTTACTCTCACCTAGTCCCATCTACCTGCACTCAGCCCATAACCCTCCATTCCCTTCTTGTCCATATACCTATCCAATTTTTTTAAAAAATGACAAAATCGAACCTGCCTCTACCACTTCTACTGGAAGCTCATTCCACACAACTACCACTCTCTGAGTAAAGAAGTTCCCCCTCGTGTTACCCCTAAACTTTTGCCCCTTAACTCTCAACTCATGTCCTCTTGTTTGAATCTCCCCTACTCTCAATGGAAAAAGCCTATCCACGTCAACTCTATCTCCCTCATAATTTTAAATACCTCTATCAAGTCCCCCCTCAACCTTCTACGCTCCAAAGAATAAAGACCCAACTTGTTCAACCTTTCTCTGTAACTTAGGTGCTGAAACCCAGGTAACAGTCTGGTAAATCTCCGCTTTTCTCTCTCTATTTTGTTGACATCTTTCCTATAATTCAGTGACCAGAACTGTACACAATACTCCAAATTTGGCCTTACCAATGCCTTGTACAATTTTAACATTACATTTCAACAACTCCTATACTCAATGCCTGATTTATAAAGGCCAGCATACCAACAGCTTTCTTCACCACCCTATCCACATGAGATTCCAACTTCAGGGAACTATGCACCATTATTCCTAGATCCCTCTATGCTACTGCATTCTTCAATGCCCTGCCATTTACCATGTATATCCTATTTTGATTAGTCCTACCAAAATGTAGCACCTCACACTTATCAGCATTAAACTCCATTTGCCATCTTTCAGCCCACTCTTCTAACTGGCCTAAATCTCTCTGCAAGCTTTGAAAACCTCCTTCATTATCCACAACGCTACTTATCTTAGTATCATCTGCATACTTACTAATGCAATTTACCACCCCTTCCTCCAGATCATTAATGTATATGACAAACAACATTGGACCCAGTACAGATCCCTGAGGCACACCATTAGTCCCCGGCCTCCAACCTGACAAACAGTTATCCACCACTACTCTCTGGCATCTTCCATCCAGCCACTGTTGAATCCATTTTACTACTTCAATATTAATACCTAACGATTGAACCTTCCTAACTAACCTTCCATGTGGAACCTTGTCAAAGGCCTTACTGAAGCCCATATCGACAACATCCACCGCTTTACCCTCGTCAATTTTCCTAGTAACCTCTTCAAAAAATTCAGTAAGATTTGTCAAACATGACCTTCCATGCACAAATCTATGTTGACTGTTCCTAATCAGACCCTGTCTATCCAGATAATTATATATACCATCTCTAAGAATACTTTCCATTAATTTACCCACCACTGACGTCAAACTTACAGGCCGATAATTGCTAGGTTTACTGTTAGAACCCTTTTTAAATAACGGAACAACATGAGCAGTACGCCAATCCTCTGGCACCATCTTTGTTTCTAATGACATCTGAAATATTTTTGTCAGAGCCCCAGCTATTTCAACACTAACTTCCCTCAAGGTCCGAGGGAATATCTTGTCAGGACCTGGAGACTTATCCACTTTTATATTCCTTAAAAGCACCAGTACTTCCTCTTCTTTAATCATCATAGTTTCCATAACTACCCTACTTGTTTCCCTTACCTTACACAATTCAATATCCTTCTCCTTAGAGAATACCAAAGAAAAGAAATTGTTTAAAATCTCCCCCATCTCTTTTGGTTCCGCACATAGCTGTCCACTCTGATTCTCTAAGGGACCAATTTTATCTCTCACTATCCTTTTGCTACTGATATAATTGTAGAAAGCCTTTGGATTTATTTTCACCTTACTTGCCAAAGCAACCTCATATCTCCTTTTAGCTTTTCTAATTTCTTTCTCGATTCTTTTTACATTCTTGATATTCCTCGAATACCTCATTTACTCCAAGCTGCCAATATTTATTGTAGATATCTCTCTTTTTCCGAACCAAGTTTCCAATGTCCCTTGAAAACCTTGGTTCTTTCAAACTTTTAACCTTTCCTTTCAACCTAACAGGAACATAAAGATTCTGTACCCTCAGAATTTCACCTTTAAATGACCACCATTTTTCTATTACATCCCTCCCATAAAACAAATTGTCCCAATCCACTCCTTCTAAATCCTTTCGCATCTCCTCAAAGTTAGCCTTTCTCCAATCAAAAATCTCAACCCTGGGTCCAGTCCTATCCTTCTCCATAATTATATTGAAACTAATGGCATTGTGATCACTGGACCTGAAGTGCCCCCCAACACATACCTCTGTCACCTGACCTATCTCATTCTCTAACAGGAGATCCAACACTGCCCCTTCTCTAGTTGGTACCTCTATGTATTGCTGCAAAAAACTATCCTGCACACATTTTGCAAACTCCAAACCATCCAGCCCTTTTACAGAATGGGCTTCCCAGTCCATGCGTGGAAAATTAAAACCTCCCACAATCACAACCTTGTGCCTACTACAAGTATCTGCTATCTCCTTACAAATTTGCTCCTCCAATTCTCGCTCCCCTTCAGGTGGTCTATAATACACCCCTATAAGCGTTACTACACCTTTCCCATTCCTCAATTCCACCCAAATAGCCTCCCTAGACGAGCCCTCTAATCTATCCTGCCAAAGCACCGCTGTAATATTTTCTCTGACAAGCAATGCAACACCTCCCCCTCTTGCCCCTCCGATTCTATTTCACCTGAAGCAATGAAATCCAGGAATATTTAGTTGCCAATCACATCCCTCCTGCAACCACGTTTCACTAATAGCTACACTCACAACCACTGGAGGAACTCAGCAGGTCGGGCAGCATCCGTGGAAAAGATCAGTCGACGTTTCGGGCCAGAACCCTTCGTCAGGACTGTCGGGGGAAGGGGCAGAGGCCCTATAAAGAAGGTGGGGGGAGGGTGGGAAGGAGAAGGCTGGTAGGTTCCAGGTGAAAAACCAGTAAGGGGGAAGATAAAGGGGTGGGGGAAGGGAGGCAGGGAGGTGACAGGCAGGAAAGGTGAAGAAAGAATAGGGGAAAACACAATGGGTAGTAGAAGGAGGCGGAACCAAGAGGGAGGTGGTAGGCAGCTGGGGGAGGGAGCAGAGTGACATAGGGATAGGGGAGGGGAGGGGGAGGAAATTACCGGAAGTTGGAGAAGCCTATCACCTCCCTGCCTCCCTTCCCTCCCTCAAACAGGAGTACCTATTGTCAAGGGGCACAGCCACCGGGGTACTCTCTATTACCTGACTCTTCCCCTTCCCCCTCCTAACCGTGACCCACTTGTCTGCCTCCCGTGGCCCCGGAGTGACCACCTGCCTGTAACTCCTCTCTATCAACTCCTCACTCTCCCTGACCAGATGAAGGTCATCGAGCTGCAGCTCCAGTTCCCTAACGCGATCCCTTAGGAGTTGCACCTCGGCGCACCTGGTGCAGATGTGGACGTCCGGGAGGCTTGGAGACTCCAGGGCCTCCCACATCCGGCACCGAAAACAACAAACTGCCCTCACAATCATACTGCCCCTCTCCTCAAATAACAACAAAAAATGGATACCAAACCTTCCTCGCCTCGCCCGTTTCCGCCTAAGCCTGTTGAGCCGAAGCCCTTAAGCCTTCACTCTGCCCCCGGCTCACTCCGCTGCCTGCAAACTACGCTGCCCACTGTATGAGGCTCTGTTCCTTTTAAATCTTCCGCGCTTCACTGCCCAACGTCACACGCCTGCGCAGTCCCGCCTCTCTGAACGCCGATGGAAAAAAACCCGAAAAATTCAAAAATGTCTTCCTCCGCACTCCCGCTCCGATTCTCATACTTCCTTCTTGTATGTACAACAGGATAGTGAATATAACATAGAAATACAGTTGTATTAACATGAATTAATCAGTCTGATGGCCTGGTGGAAGAAGCTGTCTCAGAGCCAACGACATAGGCAGGAAAAGGGAGGAAGTCCTGAAAGTAGACTGCAGGGAGTTAGGAAAGAAGTTGAGAAGCAGGACCACAAAGGTAGTCATCTCAGAATTACTGCCTCTGCCACGTGACAGTGAGTTTAAGAATAGAGTGAGGTGGAGGATAAATGCATGGCTGAGGGATTGGAGCAGGGGAGAGGGATTCAGATTTCTGAATCATCGGGACCTCTCTTGGGGCAGGTGTGACCTGTACAAAAAGGAGAGGTTGCACTTGAATCCCAGGGGACCAATATCCTGGCGGGGAGGTTTGTTGAGGCTACTGGGGAGAGTTTAAGCTAGGATTGCTGGGTGGATGGGAACCAAACTGAAGAGACAAGAGGAAGAGGTGGTTGGCTCACAAAAGCTTGTAGACGATGTGAGAGAGAGGATAGGCAGGTGATAGAGAAGGGACGCACTCAAACCGATGGAGTATTAGGAACAAAGCAGATGAGCTTACAGCATGGATCATTACTTGGAGCTAGGATGTTGTGGCCATTACAGAGACTTGGATGGCTCAGGGGCAGGAATGGTTACTTCGAATGCCAGGCTTTAGATGTTTCAGAAAGGACAGGGAGGGAAGCAAAAAGAGGTGGGAGTGTGGCACTGTTGATCAGAGATAGGGTCATGGTTGCAGAAGAAGAGGAAGACATGAAGGGATTGTCTACGGAGTCTCTGTGGGTGGAAGTTAGGAACAGGAAGGGGTCAATAACTTCACTGGGTGCTTTTTATAGACCACCCAAAAGTAACAGGGACATCGAGGAGCGGATAGGGAGATACAGTCTGGAAAGGTGTAATAATAACAGGGTTGTCGAGATAGGAGATTTTAATTTGGATTTGGTATTGGGAAATGAACCTGGTCAGGTGTTAGATCTCTCAGTGGGAGAGCATTTTGGAGATAGTGATCACAATTCTATCTCCTTTACCATAGCATTGGAGAGGAATAGGAACAGACAAGTTAGGAAAGTGTTTAATTGGAGTAAGGGGAAATATGAAGCTATCAGGCAGGAACTTGGAAGTATAAATTGGGAACAGATGTTCTCAGGGAAATGTACGGAAGAAATGTGGCAAATGTTCAGGGGATATTTGCGTGGAGTTCTGCATGGGTATATTCCAATGAGACAGGGAAAGGACGATAGGGCACAGGAACCGTGGTGTACAAAGGCTGTTGTAAATTGAGTCAAGAAGAAAAGAAAAGCTTACAAAAGGTTCAAAAAACTACATAATGATAGAGATCTAGAAGATTATAAGGCTGGCAAGAAGGAGCTTAATAAAGAAATTAGGAGAGCCAGAAGGGGTCTTGGCGGATAGGATCAAGGAAAACCCCAAGACATTCTACAAGTATGTGAAGAGCAAGAGGATAAGATGTGAGAGAATAGGACCAATCAAATGTGACTGTGGAAAACTGTGTATGAAACTGGAGAGATAGCAGAGGTACTTAATGAGTACTTTGCTTCGGTATTCACTACAGAAAAGGATCTTGGCGTTTGTAGGGATGACTGACAGTGGACTGAAAAGCTTGAGCATGTAGATATTAATAAGGAGGATGTGCAGGAGCTTTTGGAACGCATCAAGTGGGATAAGTTACCGGGACCGGACAAGATGTACCCCGGGCTACTGTGGGAAGCGAGGGAGGAGACTGCTGAATCTCTGGTGATGATCTTTGCATCATCAATGGGGATGTGAGAGGTTCCGGAGGATTGGAGGATGTTGTTCCATTATTCCAGAAAGGGAGTAGAGATAGCCCAGGAAATTATAGACCAGTGAGTCTTACTTAAGTAGTTAGTAAGTTGATCCTGAGAGGCAGGATTTATGAACATTTGGAGAAGCATAATATGATTAGGAATAGTCAGCATGGCTTTGTGAAAGGCAGGTCGTGCCTTACGAGCCTGATTGAATTTTTTGAGGATGTGACTAAACACATTGATGAAGGTAGAGCATTAGATGACATTGCTTTGTGGATCCAGAACTGGCTTGCCACAGAAGGCAAAGAGTGGTTGTAGATAGGTCATATTTTGCATTGAGGTCAGTCACCATCCCTCCACTTCCTCATCCAGGTTATTTATAAAAATCACAAACGTTGGGGGTGTTGCGGGTAGTGTGGGGGGCTGTTAGAGATCACAGCGGGACATTGATAGGATGCAAAACTGAACTGAGAAGTGGCAGATGGAGTTCAACCCAGATAAGTGTGAGGTGGTTCATTTTGGTAGGTCAAATATGATGGCAGAATATAGTATTAATGGTAAGACTCTTGGCAGTGTGGAGGATCAGAGGGATCTTGGGGTCCAAGTCCATAGGACACTCAAAGCTGCTGCACAGGTTGACTCTGTGGTTAAGAAAGCATACGGTGCATTGGCCTTCATCAATCGTGGGACTGAGTTTAGGAGCTGAGAGGTAATGTTGCAGCAATATAGGACCCTGGTCAGACCCCACTTGGAATACTGTGCTCAATTCTGGTCGCCTCACTGTAGGAAGGCTGTGGAAACCATAGGAAGGGTGCAGAGGAGATTTACAAGGATGTTGCCTGGATTGGGGAGCATGCCTTATGAGAATAGGTTGATGAAGGACCTATTCTCATCCTCCTTTTTTCCTTGGGGTGATGGAGGATGAGAGGTGACCTGATAGAGGTGTATAAGATGATGAGAGGCCTTGATTGTGTGGATAGTCAGAGGCTAGCAGGAGAGGGCACAGTTTTAAGGTACTTGGAAGTAGGTACAGAGGAGATGTCAGGGGTAAGTATTTCATGCAGAGAGTGGTGAGTGAATGGAATGGGCTGCCGGTAACGCTGATGGAGGCCGATATGATAGGGTCTTTTAGGAGACTCCTGGATAGGTACATATAGCTTAGAAAAATAGAGGGCTATGGGTAATCCTAGGTAATTTCCAAGGTAAGGACATGTTCAGCACAGCTTTGTGGGCCAAAGGGCCTGTATCGTGCTGTAGGTTTTCTATGTTTTCTATGTATGTTTCTGTCTCCTGCCTGTCCTTTCTATCATCTCTGTTGATTTATTTAGGTCAATGGCAGATGCAATCTCAATGGTTCTCTACAAGGCTTTAGATCACTTGGACAACACAAACACCTATGTTAGGAGGATGCTGTTCATCGACTATACTCAGCATTTAATACCATCATTCCCACAATCCTGATTGAGAAGTTGCAGAACATGGGTCTCTGTACCTCCCTCTGCAATTGGATCCTCGACTTCCTAACTGGAAGACCACAATCTGTGCGGATTGGTGATAACATCTGCTCCTCGCTGATGATCAACACTGGTGTACCTCAGGGGTGTGTGCTTAGCCCACTGTTCTACTCGGTCTGTACCCATGACAGTGTAGATAGGCATAGCTCAAATACCATCTATAAATTTGCTGATGATACAACCATTGTTGATAGAAACTCAGATGGTGATGAGAGGAAGTACAGGAATGAAATACGCCAACTAGTAGAGAGGTGTCGCAGGAACAACCTGGCACAATGTCAGTAAGACGAAAAAGCAGATTATGGACTTCAGGAAGGATAAGACGAAGGAAGACATACCAATCCTCATAGAGGGATCACAAGTGGAGAGACTGAGCAGTTTCAAGATCTCCGAGGATCTAACCTGGTCCCAACATGTCGATATAGTTATAAAGAAGGCAAGACATCGGCTGTACTTCATTAGGAATTTGAAGAAATTTGGCGTGTCAACAAATACACCCAAAAACTTCTATAGATGAACCGTAGAGAGCATTCTGACAGGCTGCATCACTGTCTGGTATGGGGGGAGCTGCTGCACAGGACCGAGAGAAGCTGCAGAGGGTTGTAAATCGAGTCAGCTCCATCTTGAATACTAGCCTACAAAGGACATGTTGAGGGAGTGGTGTCTCAGAAAGGTAGCATCCATTAGTAAGGACCTCCAGCACCCAAGGCATGCTCTTTTCTCACTGTTACCATCAGGTAGGAGGTACAGAAGCCTAATATACAGTATTTGTTTTTAGCACTTTTAAAATCTATTCAATATACATATACTGTATTTGATTTACTTATTTTTTTATTATTTGTATTTTATTTATTATTATTATTTGTTTTTCTCTTCTCTGTTATGTATTGCATTGAACTGCTGCTGCTAAGTTAACAAACTTCATGTCACATGCCGGTGACAATAAACCTGATTCTGATTCACTAGTCACTGTCGGCCAAACAGAAAAAGTTCCCTTTATTCCCACTCTTTGCATCCTGTCAATCTGCCAATGCTCTAATACCATGGATTTTTAACTTGTTCAGCAGCCTCAGGCGTGGCACCTTGTCAAAGATTTTGTGCAAATCCAGGTACACATCATCCACCGAAATTCAAAAGGATGTGATGCTGGGGCTTTACAAGGCAGCAGTTGGACTGTACTTTTGAGCAGTTTTGAGCCCTTATCGAAGAAAATATGTGCTGATGTTGAAGAGGATCCAGAGGAAGTTCACAAGAATAATCCCAGGAATTAAAGTTTTAACATGAGGAGTGTTTGATGGCTTTGGGCCTGTAGTAGTAGGCAGAAGTTGATCCCATGGAATCATGGGTTTGTGCCTCTGGTGGACTATGCCCTCTCCAGGGCACAAGCCTGGGCAGGAAGGTTTGAAGAACTGGCTGTTGCCCATGCAACGGGTTCCCCCTCTCCACATCACTGATGTAGTCCAAGGGAAGGACAAGCATCGATACAGTTTGGTACCAGTGTCGTCACTGACATTGCCAAAGTGAAGTTGTAAACAACATCAAACTGCCTTAGGGACCCCAGCTCCGGATTTCTTCTTTAGGGTTTACTCCCGAAGCCTTTCCCATGGGTGGGTATGGCTGCAAGGCAGAGGAAGTGTAAAATCAGAATTTTCCTTCTCCTAGGCAGGCTGCCGTCCAAGGCTGACGAGCCCCACTTGTCCGAAGCAGCCGGTTTTAAGGTGCCAGAGGTCCGCCTTTGCCCTTTCTCTTGTCAGTAGAAACAGCTCCTCCGGGCCTAGTCGCTGAGCCACACGTAAAGGCCAAGAGTTGGACTTGCTTGTTAGAGGCTGTTAGAGATGCACGCCATTTGGAGCCCTTTATAGGTAGTGGGAACTTATCCCCACTACCACCCCCAAGCTATGACAACCTTAGGGCCTGTACGCACTGGAATTTAGAAGAATGATGGAGAATCTCATTGAAACTGATTGAATATTGAAAGGTCTGAATTGAGTGGATGTGAAGGGGATGTGATCTGAGCCTCTGGCTAGGATCTTTATGTCCCCGTTGTCCACGGGAATGCTACCGAAGGATTGGAGGGAGGTGAATATTGTCCCCTTGTTCAAAAAAGGTAGTAGAGATAGTCCGGGTAATTATAGACCAGTGAGCCTTACGTCTGTGGTGGGAAAGCTGTTGGAAAAGATTCTTAGAGATAGGATCTATAGGCATTTAGAGAATCATGGTCTGATCAGACACAGTCAGCATGGCTTTGTGAAGGGCAGATCGTGTCTAACAAGCCTGATAGAGTTCTTTGAGGAGGTGACCAGGCATATAGATGAGGGTAGTGCAATGGATGTGATCTATATAGATTTTAGTAAGGCATCTGACAAGGTTCCACACGGTAGGCTTATTCAGAAAGTCAAAAGGCATGGGATCCAGGGAAGTTTGGCCACGTGGATTCAGAATTGGCTTGCCTGCAGAAGGCAGAGGGTCATGGTGGAGGGACTACATTCAGATTGGAGGATTGTGACTAGTGGTGTCCCACAAGGATCTGTTCTGGGACCTCTACTTTTCGTGATTCTTATTAACGACCTGGATGTGGGGGTAGAAGGGTGGGTTGGCAAATTTGCAGATGACATAAAGGTTGGTGGTGGTGTAGATAGTGTAGAGGATTGTTGAAGATTGCAGAGAGACATTCATAGGATGCAGAAATGAGCTGAGAAGTGGCAGATGGAGTTCAACCTGGAGAAGTGTGAGGTGGTACACTTTGGAAGGACAAACTCCAAGGCAGAGTACAAAGTAAATGGCAGGATACTTGGTAGAGTGGAGGAGCAGAGGGATCTGGGGGTACATGTCCACAGATCCCTGAAAGTTGCCTCACAGGTGGATAGGGTAGTTAAGAAAGCTTATGGGGTGTTAGCTTTCATAAGTCGAGTTTAAGAGTCGCGATGTAATGACGCAGCTCTATAAAACTCTGGTTAGGCCACACTTGGAGTACTGTGTCCAGTTCTGGTCACCTCACTATAGGAAGGATGTGGAAGCATTGGAAAGGGTACAGAGGAGATTTACCAGGATGCTGCCTGGTTTAGAGAGTATGCATTATGGGCAGAGATTAAGGGATCTAGGGCTTTACTCTTTGGAGAGAAGGAGGATGAGAGGAGACATGATAGAGGTGTACAAGATAATAAGAGGAATAGATAGAGTGGATAGCCAGCGCCTCTTCCCCAGGGCACCACTGCTCAATACAAGAGGACATGGCTTTAAGGTAAGGGGTGGGAAGTTCAAGGGGGATATTAGAGTAAGGTTTTTTACTCAGAGAGTGGTTGGTGCGTGGAATGCACTGCCTGAGTCAGTGGTGGAGGCAGATACACTAGTGAAGTTTAAGAGACTACTAGACAGGTATATGGAGGAATTTAAGGTGGGGGCTTATATGGGAGGCAGGATTTGAGCGTCGGCACAATATTGTGGGCCAAAGGGCCTGTACTGTGCTGTACTTTTCTATCTTCTATGTTTCCTATAATGGAGGAGTCTTGGACTAGAGAACACAGCTTCAGAATTGAAGGAAGTCCATTTAGAACTGAGATGAGGAAAAAAATTCTTTTTGCACAGTTAAGAGCAGTGGGAATGCCAGGACAGATAGTGGAAAGCCCTTCTTGTAGGATGTGGAAAGGCAGGGAGACCTCCAGAGTCCCTGATGACTACACCTGCAAGAAGTATATCCAGCTGTAGTTTCTTTCAGAGGGTATTAAGGAATAGGAGCTGGAGCTGTATAAACTCCAGGTGACTTTGGAGGCTTATCAAGTCATTGGGGATATCTAAAGTGGAGGTTTATAGGTTCTTGATCAGTCAGAGTGTCAAAGATTATGGGGAGAAGGCAGGAGAATTGGTTGAGAGGAATAATAGATCAGCCATGATAGAATGGTGGAGTAGACTTGATGGGACAGCTGGCCTAATTCTGCTCTTGTGCCTTATGATCTACAAGGCAGCCAGTTACAAAAATAAAAGGGAATTCAGAAGCTTGTTCACTGGAGTAGAGAGAACTTGGAATTTGTGACTACCACAGGAAGTAGTTGAAGTGGATTATAGAGAAGCCATTATGAGAGAATAGAAATTTACAGTGATATTGATACTGTTGTATATCAAATGAATTAAATGTTATGGATTATCCAGAGAATTTCAGGATGACTTTTCTGCATGTCAGGGCAGAATAGAGAAGCTGAATGGCTTTCTGCTGCCCCTGTTATATTCTTATATTCCATGTCATTTCAAAAATTAATTTTATCATTATAGAGAGATTCTTTATTTGTATACAATTAAGAAGACAAAAAATGTATAGCTCTTCATCATTCTTAGCTTATCCAATTCATAAACAGTACAGGTACACGTTGTAAGAGCAAAATACAATTAACTTAAAGAAACACTGGCAAATATAACTGATTAATTTGAGTTCAAAATACATAAGTCGTGGTGTTCTGTTAGCAAGTTAATGGTGTATCAAATATCTTATTTCCCTTCATTTTTCAGTATAACCAGTTCTGCATATGAATATATCAGAATTTTTTAATACTTCTAATGCACTGTTAGACTCCATACATTTCTTGCAGCAAACCATTTGCAGCATGACACTTACATCAATAACCGCATCAGTCAAGTGTTTCTGCTGTCGGAAAAGGATATTTGTTGCCCCAGCAACAAATCCACGCACGGAGACATCAGAGAGAAGGTGATGCTGCTGCAAGGCCATATATGGTAAACAAAGATAACCCTGCAAGAAAAATTCCTGTCACTAATTTTCAAATGTAGATAACAATGCCAATGGAAAACAAAACATGTAGCTTTCCAATCTGCAAACAATGTCCTTGTTTAGAGAAACCTTAAAAATTAGAAAAAACTCCCCTCCCTCATGTGACTTTCTGATAAAATTAACCAGTTCTGTCCCATTGGTTAATGAAATTAATTAAACCAAAAGTATATAATGTGGTTATATCTACATTTTTACTGCAATTCCAAAACCATCAAGAAAGCCAAACTAGCAAGAAAAGTGTTAGTTAGTTAAAATTGTTAAATAAATCGTAAACTTTTGAAAATGAATTCCAATTTACATGCAGTGGGCACTTTATTAGGTATAGGAGTGGAACCCAGTGTGGTCTTGGGCTGCTGTAGCCCATCTTCTTCAAAGTTCAATGTGTTGTGCATTCAGGGATGCTTTTCTGCATGCCACTGTTGTAACATGTGGTTATTTGAGTTACTGTCAACTGGCCATTCTCCTGACCTCTCTCATTAACAAGGCACTTTCACCCACAGAAAAGCTGCTCACTGCATTTTTTTTGTTTTTGCACCATTCTCTGCAGACTGTTGTGTGTGAAAATCCCAGGAGATCAGTGGTTTCTGAGATACTCAAACAACCCCGACCGACACCAACAATCATTCCACGGTCAAAGTCACAGATCACATTTCTTCCCATTTCTCATGTTTGGTCTGAACAACAACTGAACCTCTTGACCATGCCAGCATGAATTTATGCATTGAGCTGCTGTCACATGACTAGCTGATTAGATATTTGCATTAATGAGGTGTATAGGTGTACCTGATAAAGTGGACACTGAGTGTACATTGCTGTTTCACACAACTTTAATGCAGAATTAGTTTCATAGTTAAACAACAAAATTTATTAAAATAGACTAGCAAGTCATTGTTTTTTTTCAATTTTTTTGGTTTGTCATTATGAATGGAAAGTCCTAAGCTAACAGCAACATGCTCTCTGCTTTATCTTTCAGACTCCATTTGCCAATCAATCTCTGCTCGCTTGGATCTGCCTGTCAATTGCCAGCACTTGCCTCACCCTTCCCCATCAATTCGAGCACATCTCACACAACCTCTCATAGTCCCAAAACACATTCAACACAATCAAGAGTCATAGTCATAGAAAAGTACAGCACAGAAACAGGCCCTTTAGCCCATCTAGTCCATGTCAAACCATTTAAACTGCCTACTCTCATCGACCTGCATCGGGACAATAGCCCTCCATACCCCTACTATCCATGCATCTATCCAAACTTCACTTCACTTCTTCGAGTGCAAGAAGGACGAGACTGCGCAGGCGCGTGACGTAACAGGACAGCGCGGAGAGTTTAAAAAGGAGACCACTGGGCAGCAGTCGGAGCGGGCAGCGGAGTGAGTGGCAGCAGAGTGTAGGGCTTTGGCGGTAACGGGAAGAGGCGAGAGCGAAGCACCAACTCTTTTTCTCCCCCTTGGTGAATCGGCCCGGACAGACAGGAACAGCAGGGCTCACACAGCTAACGGTACGAGCTAACCGTTTAAAAAGTTTGTGTGTTTGTCGAGGTAAGTGGGTGAGTAGACTTATTTTTCCTGCTTCATTCCTGTAGAATTAGATAGCGTGCCTGCAGGGTTAGTGCTTTGTTCAGGGTGTCAGATGTGGGAATCCTGGGAGACCTCGACTGTGTTAGGGATCTGGAGCTGCAGTTTGATGACCTACTGCTTATCAGGGAAAGTGAAGAGGTGATAGACAGGAGCTACAGGGAGATAGTCATCCCGATGCTACAGGGGTCAGAAAACTGGGTGACTGTCAGGAGAGGGAAGGAAAATGCCAGATAGTGGAGAGCACCCCTGTGGCTGTCCCCCTCAGCAACAAATATCTTGTTCTGGATGCTGTTGAGGGGGATGACCTGACAGGGGCTGGCCACGGTGACCTGGTCTCTGGCACTGAGCCTGGCACTGTTGTGCAGGAGGGAAGGAGGGAGAGGAGGAATGCGGTAGTCATAGGGGATTCCATAGTCAGGGGAACAGACAAGAGATTCTGTGAACCTGATAGAGATACCCGCATGGTGTGTTGCCTCCCAGGTGCCAGGGTATGGGATGTCTCGGATCGGGTCCAGAATATTCTGAAGGGAAAGGGCGAGCAGCCAGTTGTCTTGGTACATGTTGGTACCAATGACATAGATAGGAGAAGGGAGGAAGTCCTGAAGAGAGATTTCCGGGAGTTAGGAAGGAAGCTGAGAAGCAGGATCCCCAGGGTAGTAATCTCGGGATTGCTACCTGTGCCATGTGCTAGTGAGGGCAAGAATAGTAGGATCAGGCAGATGAATGCGTGGCTGAGAAACTGGTGCAGGGGGCAGGGCTTCAGATTCTTGGATCATTGGGATCTCTTCTGGGGGAAGTATGACCTGTTCAAAATGGATGGGTTACACCTGAACCCGAAGGGGACCAATATCCTGGCGGGAAGGTTTAATAGAGCTGTTAGGGAGGGTTTAAATAATTTGGCAGGGGGTGGGAACCGGAATGATAGAGCGGAGGAAGTGGAAAACAGAAATAAATCTAAGATAGTGAACAGTAAAGATGTCAGGAAAGACAGGCAGGTGATGGGGCAAATTTGTAGCCATTGGGATGAGTTGCAGTGCAATAAAGTTGCAGTACCAAATACTGGTCTTAAGGTGTTATACTTAAATGCATGCAGCATAAAGGAATAAGGTGGATGAACTTGTCATACAGCTACAGATTAGCAGGTATGATATTATGGCCATCACTGAGACCTGGCTAAAGGATGCATGTCTCTGGGAGATGAACGTCCAAGGATACACGGTGTATCGGAAGGATAGGAAGGTAGGCAGAGGGGGAGGCGTGGCTTTATTGGTAAGAAATGATATTAAATCATTAGAAAGAGGTGACATAGGATCGAAGATGCAGTATCTTTATGGGTTGAGCTAAGAAATCGCAGGGGTAAAAGGACCCTGATGACAGTTATATACAGGCCTCCAAACAGTTGCAGCGATGTGCACTACAAATTACAACAGGAAATAGAAAAGGTTTGTCAGAAGGGCAGTGTTATGATAATTGTGGGGGATTTTAACATGCCAGTGGATTGGGAAAATCAGGTCGGCACTGGATCTCAAGAGAGAGAATTTGTCGAATGTCTGCGAAATGGCTTTTTAGAACAGCTTGTTGTTGAGCCCAATAGGGGATCGGCTCTACTGGATTGGGTATTGTGTAATGAACTGGAGGTGATTAGAGAGATTGAGGTGAAGGAACCCTGAAGTGATCATAACATGATTGAGTTCACTGTGAAATTAGAAAAAGAGAAGCCGAAATCTGATGTGTCGGTATTTCAGTGGAGTAAAGGAAATTACAGTGGCGTGAGAGAGGAACTGGCTAAAGTTGACTGGAAAGGAACACTGGTGGGAAGGACGGCAGAGCAGCAGTGGCTGGAGTTTATGCAAGAAGTGAGGAAGGTGCAAGACAGGTATATTCTGAAAAAGAAGAAATTTTCGAACGGAAAAAGGATGCAACAAGAGAAGTCAAAGCCAAAGTTAAAGCAAAGGAGAGGGCAAACAAGGAAGCAAAAATTAGTTGGAAGACAGAGGATTGGGAAGTTTTTAAAACCTTACAAAAGGAAACCAAGAAGGTCATTAAGAGGGAAAAGATGAACTATGAAAGGAAGCTAGCTAATAATATCAAAGAGGATACTAAAAGCTTTTTCAAGTATATAAAGAGTAAAAGACAGGTGAGAGTACTTATAGCACTGATAGAAAATGATGCTGGAGAAATTGTAATGGGAGATAAGGAGATGGCGGAGGAACTGAACGAGTATTTTGCATCAGTCTTCACTGAGAAAGACATCAGTAGTATACCGGACACTCAAGGGTGGCAGGGAAGAGAAGTGTGCGCAGTCACAATTACGACAGAGAAAGTACTCAGGAAGCTGAATAGGCTAAAGGTAGATAAATCTCCTGGACCAGATGGAATGCACCCGCGTGTTCTGAAGGAAGTAGCTGTGGAGATTGTGGAGATTGCGGAGGCATTAGCGATGATCTTTCAAAAGTTGATAGATTCTGGCATGGTTCCGGAGGACTGGAAGATTGCAAATGTCACTCCGCTATTTAAGAAGGGGGCAAGGAAGCAAAAAGGAAATTATAGACCTGTTAGCTTGACATTGGTGGTTGGGAAGTTGTTGGAGTGGATTGACAACGATGAGGTTACATAGAACATAGAATAGTATAGCACAATACAGGCCCTTCGGCCCACAATGTTGTGCCAACCCTCAAACCCTGCCTCCCATATAAGCCCCCAACTTAAATTCCTCCATATACCTGTCCAGTAGTCTCTTAAACTTCACTAGTGTATCTGCCTCCACCACTGACTCAGGCAGTGCATTCCACGCACCAACCACTCTCCGAGTAAAAAACCTTCCTCTAATATCCCCCTTGAACTTTTCACCCCTTACCTTAAAGCCATGTCCTCTTGTATATAACAGTGGTGCCCTGGGGAAGAGGCACTGGCTATCCACTCTATCTATTCCTCTTATTATCTTGTACACTTCTATCATGTCTCCTCTCATCCTCCTTCTCTCCAAAGAGTAAAGCCCTAGCTCCCTTAAGGAGTACCTGGAGGCATGACAAGAGAGGCAGAACTCAGCATGGTTTCCTTAAAGGAAAATCCTGCCTGACAAATCTATTTCAATTTTTTGAGGAAATTACCAGTAGGCTAGACAAGGGAGATGCAGTGGATGTTGTATATTGGATTTTCAGAAGGCCTTTGACAAGGTGCCACACATGAGGCTACTTAACAAGATAAGAGCCCACGGAATTACAGGAAAGTTACATACGTGGATAGAGCGTTGGCTGATTGGTAGGAAACAGAGAGTGGGAATAAAGGGATCCTATTCTGGTTGGCTGCCAGTTACCAGTGGTGTTCCACAGGGGTCCTTGTTGGGGCCACTTCTTTTTACGTTGTACATCAACGATTTGGATTATGGAATAGATGGCTTTGTGGCTAAGTTTGCTGATGATACGAAGATAAGTGGAGGGGCCGGTAGTGCTGAGGAAACAGAGAATCTGCAGAGAGACTTGGATAGATTGGAAGAATGGCAAAGAAGTGGCAAATGAAATACAATGTTGGAAAGTGTATGGTTATGCACTTTGGCAGAAGAAATAAACGAGCAGACTATTATTTAAATGGGGAGAGAATTCAAAGTTCTGAGATGCAACGGGACTTGGGCGTCCTCGTGAAGGATACCCTTAACCTCCAGGTTGAGTTGGTGGTGTAGAAGGCGAATGCAATGTTGCCATTCATTTCTAGAGGAATAGGAGCAGGGGTGTGATGTTGAGGCTCTATAAGGCGCTGGTGAGACCTCACTTGCAGTACTGTAGGCAGTTTTGGTCTCCTTATTTAAGAAAGGATGTGCTGACGGTTACAGAGAAGATTTACTAGAAAGATTCCGGGAATGAGAGGGTTAACATATGAGGAACATTTGTCCGCTCTTGGACTGTATTCCTTGGAATTTAGAAGAATGATGGGGGACCTCATAGAAACATTTTGAATGTTGAAAGACATGGACAGAGTGGATGTGGCAAAGTTGTTTCCCAGGATGGAGGAGTCTAGTATGAGAGGGCATGACTTAAGGATTGAAGGGTGCCCATTCAGAACAGAGATGCAAAGAAATTTTTTTAGCCAGAGGGTGGTGAATCTATGGAATTTGTTGCCATGGGCGGCAGTGGAGGCCAAGTCATTGGGTGTATTTAAGGCAGAGATTGATAGGTATCTGAGTAGCCAGGGCATCAAAGATTATGGTGAGAAGGTGGGGAGTGGGACTAAATGGGAGAATGGATCAGCTCATGATAAAATGGCAGAGCAGACTCGATGGGCCGAATGGCCGATTTCTGCTCCTTTGTCTTATGGTCTAAATGTTCAAATTGTGCTCGCATGCACCACTTGAGCTGGCAGCTCGTTCCACACTTTCATGACCCTCTGAGTGAAGAAGCTTCCCCCTATGTTCCCTTTAAACTTTTCACCTTTTACCCTTAACGCTTCACCTCTAGTTGTATCCACACCAAACCTCAGTGGAAAAAAAAACTTATTTACATTTTTCCTGTAGGTAAGTGACCAAAACTGCACACACACTCCAAATTAGGCCTCAACTATGTCCTATACAACTTCAACATAATGCCCCATCTCCTGTACTCTATACTTTGATTAATGATGGCCAATATGCCAAAAGCTTTCTTTATGACCCTATCTAACTGTGATGCCACTTTCAATGAATTCTGTACTTGTATTCCCAGATCCTTTTGTTCTACTGCACTCCTCGGTGCTCTACCATTCACTGTGTAAGACCTACCCTGGTTAGTCCTACTGAAGTGCAACACCTCAGACTTGTCTACGTTAAATTTCATCAGCCACTTCCAATCTTGTTGTCATCTGCAAATTTGCTGATCCAGTTAGCCACGTTTGATATAGGTGACAAACAGTAACAGACCCAGCATTGATCCCTGTGGCACTCTTAATTGTCACAGGCCTCCAGTAAGAGAGGCAACCCTCTACTACCACTCTTTGGTTTCTCCCAAAAAGCCAATGTCTAATCCAATTTACATCATCATCATGAATGCCGAGCGACTGAACCTTCTTGACTAACCTTCCATGCAAATGTTGTCAAATGCCTTGCTAAAGTCCATGTGGACAACATCCTCTGTCTTGCCTTCATCAACTTTCCCAGTAACTTCCCTGAAAAACTCTTAAGATTGGTTAGCCATGACCTACCATGCACAAAGCCAAGCTGACTATGCTTAATCAATACATGTCTATCCAAACACTCATCTATCCAGTCCCTCAGAATACCCTTCAATAACTTTCCCATTACTTACGTCATGCTAACCAGCCTATAATTTCCTGGTTTATTTTTAGAGTCTTTCTTAAACAGTGGAACAGCATTGCTATCCTTCAATCCTCTGGTACCTCACCCATCACTAAGGATGATTTAAATATTTCTGCTAGGGTCCTTGGCAATTTCTGCACTTACCTCCCACAGGGTCTGAGTGAACAACTTGTCAGGCCCTGGGGATTTATCCACCCTGATTTGCCTCAGAACAGCAAACATCGCCTCTTCTGTAATCCCTGTAATTCACCAAGCAGTAAACCTGAGCAACATCTCCACCCACTGATGCACGAAGTTGATGCCACTTTGCCGCACTTCTATAGTCTCTATGTCTGTCTTCTCAGTAAATAAAGATGCAAAGAATTCATTTAAGATCCCCCCATCTCTTTTGGCCCTACACATGGATTACCATTCTGATCTTCCAGATGACCGATTTTGTCCCTTACAATCCTTTTGATACAACATATCTGTAGCATCCCTTAGGATTCTCCTTCAACTTGTTTGCTGGGCAACCACATGCCTTCCTTTAGCCCTCCTGATTTCTTTCTTAAGTGCCCTCTTGCATTGCATATACTCCATAAGCACATCATTTGTTCCTACCTGCTTATATCTGTTATGCACCACCATTTTTTCTTAACCAGGGCCTCAATATCTCTTGAAAACCAAGTTTCCCTGCAAATGTTGTCATCACCTTTATCCTGACAGGTATATACAAGCTTATTACTCTCAAAATTTCTCTTTTGAAGGCCTCTCACTTACCAAGTACACCTTAGCCAGAAAATAGCCTGTACAAATCCACTTGCCAGATCCTTTCTGATTTCATCAAAATTGGCCTTTTTCTAATTTAGATTATCAACTGACAGACCAGATCTTTTCCCATATTTACCAAGAAACTAATGTAATTATGATCACTAGATGCAAAGTGTTCCCCTGCACAAAGATCTGCCACATCATGAAGGAACCCACCTACCCTGGTCAAGGACTGTTAGTCCCACTCCCATCCGGGAGGATGCTTTGTAGCCTCCAAACCAGGACCACCAGACTCAAACACAGTTACTTTCCCTAAGCAACATCTCCCCCACTGATCATGATAGCTGGTTCTTCACTTGCAAAGATCAAGAGGGAAGAAGAGTCCTAGGGAGCGATGGCACGATCGTTAGTGACTGTAGAGGCCAATTCTGGATCTGCAGACTCTGGAGCAGTAGGGACATGGGAACAGCTGGGATGGAGGCTCTTGGGTAGTAGGACCCTTCCTGCATCTCCTCTTCTCTTCAGCTTCCTGGATTCCTCAAAATTCTTGGCTCCTCCATCGATCAGTGTTCTCCAGCGGCCACTGTCACAAGCCAGCTGCTGCCACTCATTGACTTCAATATTTGCCCAAGAGAACTGTGGCTTAAGTTGGTCTTTGTATCTCTTGTGCGAGGCACCATAATTTCCCTTCCCCTGAGAGAGTCCTTCGTAGAGTACTGCTTTCGGTAACCTGGAGTTGTCTAAGTGAGACACATAGCCTGACCAGCAGAGCTACTTGAGCAGCAAAGTAGCTTCAATGCTTGGAAGTTGAGCCTTGTCCAGGACTTCATTGTTGGATACATGATCCTGCCAGCCGATACCCATGATGGAACAGAGGCAGCGCTGATGGAAGCGCTCAAACAACTGGATTTGCTTGTGATGCAAGACACAGGCTACAGAACCTTATAGCAGTGTTGTGATAACAGCAGCCCTGTACACCCAGATTTGTGTGGACAGATACAGCTGATGGTTCTTCTACATGTTTCTGCAAGTGCCCAAAGCCACTGCTGCCTCTGGTGAGTCAACTGTCAACACCCCGTACTACCGTAGCATCGCTGGAGATGACGCAGCCCAGATAGGTGAACTGCTCAACCTGGTGAGAGGGTGGTCGTCAATGGTGATCTGAGGCTGGTAACACACGCTACGAGGGGACTTCCGATGTGGGATCATTGTGTTCTTCAGACAGACCACTAACCCGAAAGCCCCTGCAGCCTGGGCAAACTGAATGACTGCAGGCTGTAGCACATCCTGTGTGTGTGTGAGAACACAGTCGTCTGTATATAGTCACTTCGAGAATGGGCTCTTGCATGGTTTTTGTTTGGGTGAGAAGGTAGAGGAAGTTGAAAATATTTCCGTCGGAGCAGAACAGAACAGAATATAGATGCTCTCCGAAGTGGTCTCTTTCGCTTCCCGTAGCACCATGCTGAAAAGATGGTGAAGAGCATTGCTGCCAAAACACAGGCTTAGTTTATGCCAGTACTGATAGGGAATGGGTCAGACAGGTCGCTGTTGTGTTTAACCTGACTGCCTTGGCCTTCATGGAGCTGCTGCAGGATGGTGAGGAATTTTGGGGGACAGCCAAGTTTCAACAGAATCTTCCAGAGACCATCGTGACTGACTGTATCAAAGGCATTGGTCAGGTCAATGAAAGCCGTGTACAGTCCCTTGTTCTGTTCAAGCCACTTGTCCTGTATCTGGTTCAGGATGACGATTATGTCGACGTGCCTCTATTCGCTCTGTGAGGTTGCCTTCGGCAATGGTAGGGATGATTCTGTCCAAGAGAATTCTGGTGAGAATCTTCCCGGCAGGGGACAGCAGGTAATGCCTCTGTAGTTAGAGCAATCCAATTTCCCCCCTTTATTCTTGTACAGGGAAACAATTAAAACATCAATTAGATCACTGGGGACTGAACCTTTTTCCCAACAGAGTGTGAACAGGTTTGTGAGTTCACTCAGAAGAATGTCTCTGTCCATTTTGTACGTTTTCGCTAGGATTCCATCAATGCCTGGAGCTTTATGGCATTTTAGCTTAGAAATAGTGACTGACTGCGTCCAGAGCTGGTGGGCCACCAAGCTTAAGCCTGACCTCATGCTGGGGGAATCATTTCAATGGATGCTTTTCATATTTGATGATTATCCCCAAAAAGGTTCTCATAATACTTTGTCCATTGCCTCATGATTGCTTCCTGTTTGTCAGTGGGCTGAAGAAATCGGATGATCATAGAGGAGTTTGAACCTGACGAAACCATACACTACATGCAGCCATTCGCAGAAAGCTTGAGCGTTGCCAGTGTCTGAATAGTGCTACGCTTGTTCTGCTCGGGTAGTCCACCAATCATTTCGCACCTGTCTCAGCTCGACTTGGACAGGTGCAAAACGCAGCTCTGTATTCTGCCTTGGCCGTCTGGTCGTCAGGTCTAGACAGCACCACTTGATGGGAAGCACATTTCTTCTTCAGCAGTGTCACGTACACGCAACCCTGTAAAAGTATCAGCAGCAATAGAACACACCCGGAGTCTGGTTTTGCTGTTAACAAAACACTACTTTATTAGTAACTATGTCAGATAGTAACTTAAACCAGGTAAATCAAGAGTTAATGGTGTTATGCATATATAGGTGTATAGATAAATCCCCAAGCTTCTTCAAAGCAAGGGTGGTAAGTGATACAGTCTTACGATGGTGTGGTAAGGGAAATCAGTTCAGTCCATGGGATTGAAGTGAGAGAAAGAGATTTGTAATCCAAGTAACAGGTGTCGTCGATCTTCCTCGATGTCCTCCAAATCTTCCAAGTTAGCTAAACTTGACCAACTTAAGAGCGCCATCTTCAAGTGATATCTACCAACCCAGGCAAGGGTTAGACACACCGGTAGATTCTACAGGGTCGCCCCTACACGCACTGATAGTCACGGATTGATTCCCCTTAATCGATCCTCAGCCCCACCCTTGTGGGCACTTAAAAGTTAAGTGGCGTCTGCATGTCCTGCCAAAGAGACAATTACGCTAGTTTAAATACCAGTGTGCCGATCACCAGCTGTCCTTCATGTAGCTCCTCCCTCTCTCTCTCTCTGTGCAGCAAGCTATTTGCACTGTACGTCTCTCTCTCTCTCTCTCTCTTTTACAGGCATGATTCTTAAAGGCACATTCCATAATGAATAAAACTTAAGATTCCATCACAAGCAGGTTCCGAATTTCAACATCACTTTCATCAAACCAGTCCTCGTTTCTTCTTGAGGAGTACCCAACTACCTCGACAGCCGTATCCTTGGGGCAAAACGACAGGTGTTAGATGACACTGTAAGTCGCAGTGTCAACTCTGCACGTAGGCGGTTCAGACCCATGGGTCGTCTGTCTGTTGACCTGAGGCAACAACATTTGGCACCCCTCTGAGTGACCAAGCTGCCCTCTTCAGGGATAGCACTGCTTGCTCCAGATGGAGATGTACCTAAAAAAGGTGGTCCAAAAAAAGCTTGCCTCACCACCAACTGGTTGGCGTGCCACAGCCAACAGGCATCTCAGTCAAGCAGTAAGAGAAAGGAAAATAAATTAGTCAACATATCTCAAAATCGCATGCTGGAATGAACAGACAATGCAGGATTCTACTGAAAGTGACCAACCCCAACACTCAGCGCTCGTGGTACAAGAACTAGCTCAGCTGGACATTGACATCTCTGCTATAAGCAAAGTACGTTTTGCTGATTGAGGATCTTTGATCAAGCATAGTGCAGGCTACGCTCTCCTCTGGTCAGCAGAAGCAGCCAAGAGAATAGACTCTCCGGGATAGGCTTCATGGACAAATATATCACCGTAAATAAGCTTCAAAGCCTACAAGTCGGACACTCAGATCGACTTATGCTGCTATGACTCCCGCTGAAAGACAACCAATTGTCAACCTTGTAAGTGTCTACGCCTCCATACTGCAAGCAGATCCAGCTGCCAAAGAGATGTTCTATGGGGAGCTGAAGTCCCTCCTATTGGAAACATATAAGGTAGACAAGACTTCAATGCCAGGGTGGATAGAGATGTCGAGGTATGGCTGGGAGTCTTGGTTATCATGGTGTTGGAAACTGCAATGACAACAGGAGGACGCTCCTGGAGCTCTGCACAGTATTAGGCCTGGTTATAACAAATACACAGTTTCAACAGAAAGCCAGGTTCAAGACAAACTGGAGACACCCCTGATCCAAACACCGTCACCTCCTGGACTGCATCCTGGTGTACAGAAAGGATGTGTCGGATGTTCTACAGACCAGGGTCATGTCAAGCACAAACTGTTAAACATATCACAGACTGAACAGGGCGAAAATCAGACTAGCTATCAAGCTGGAAATAAGGAAAAGGGGCCTACGGTCGAAGATACTCCAGATGGATATAGCCCTTTGGTCTCCGAGAAATATTCTAGATCAAGCTAAGGGAGAAACTGGACAGCAAAGGCACCCCAAGTGCAGACTCCACCCATATACTCCAACATTTTTTACACCAGTATTATTGGCGCATACAGGGCATATTCATGCCCTAATCTGGAACTGTCTGACTACTAGTCTTTATTTCTAGTTCCGGCCTAAAGACCAGTGATAGGAAAGGCAAAACTGATTACCAAGTCAGTGAGAGTATGGCCTGAAGGAGCTGTCTCACGCCTTCAGGACTGCTTCGCGTGCATAGACTAGAACCTATTTGCATGCCAAGCAATGCACGATTCGGGAAATGACTTTGAGGAATACACACCATGGTCATGCACTATATCAAATACTGTGTAGACAACATCACTAGTAATAAAAACATCCGTGTATTCCTGAATCAGAAGCCATGGATAAACAACAAAATCCAGAACCTACTCAAGGCTCGGGATGCTGCTTACAGATCCAGTGATGCTGCAGCATACAGCAAAGCCAATCAAACCTTAAAAGAGGCATCAAAACCGCGAAGTACAGATTTGCACAACAGATAGATACATGCCTTCAATAATGCCACCAACCCCGGACACATGCGGGAAGGCATCATGTCCATCACTGACTACAAAGGAAATATCTCCTGCCCTGCTAACAGTGGCGCCACATCAACTAAGGAGCTAAACAACTTCTTTGCTCGGTTTGACAGGGACAATAACGAAGCAGAGATGAACATATTAACACCCAAGAACACAGTGCTGAAGCTGAGGACATGAGGAGAGGCATACTCTCTGTAGTATTAACGCACACAGAGCTGCTGCACCAGATGGCATACCTGGGTGGGTCCTCAGGGACTGCACTGACTAGCTGACAGAAGTTTTTACTGAAATCTATAACCTCTCCGTCCCTTCACAAACAAGAGAAAATCCTGCAGATGCTGAAAATCCTAGTATCACACACAAAATGCTGGAGGAACTCAGCGGGCCAGGCAGTATCTAGGAAAAGTCATTTTAGAAACACACAATCAATCTATGTATAAGAGCTATCTTATGTATTTATATATATCATGTGTATTTTTTATTATTGTGTTCTTTATCGTATTCTGTTATTTTTTATGCTGTACCTGATCCAGAGAAACAATTACTTTGTTCTCCTTGCACATGTGTACAAGAAATGACATCTTGAATCCTTATAACAGGAATACTGCAGATGCTGGAAATTCAAGCAACATACATCAAAGTTGCTGGTGAACGCAGCAGGCCAGGCAGCATCTCTAGGAAGAGGTACAGTCGACGTTTCCGGCCGAGACCCTTCGTCAGGACTAACTGAAGGAAGAGTTAGTAAGAGATTTGAAAGTGAGAGGGGGAGGGGGAGATCCAAAATGATAGGAGAAGACAGGAGGGGGAGGGATGGAGCCAAGAGCTGGACAGTTGATTGGCAAAAGGGATATGAGAGGATCATGGGACAGGAGGTCCAGGGAGAAAGACGGGGGGGGGGGTGGAACCAGAGGATGGGCAAGGGGTATAGTCAGAGGGACAGAGGGAGAAAAAGGAGAGTGAATATGTGTATAAAAATAAATAACGGATGGGGTACGAGGGGTAGGTGGGGCATTATCCACGACCTCCTCTACTGTAAAAATATCCACGGCCTCCTCTACTGTAAAGATATCCACGGCCTCCTCTACTGTAAAGATGAAGCCACACTCAGGTTGGAGGAACAACACCTTATATTCCGTCTGGGTAGCCTCCAACCTGATGGCATGAACACTAACTTCCGCTAATGCCCCACCTCCCCCTCGTACCCCATCCTTTTTCTCCCTCTATCCCTCTGACTATACCCCTTGCCCATCCTCTGGTTTCCCCACCCCCCCCCTTGTCTTTCTCCCTGGACCTCCTGTCCCATGATCCTCTCATATCCCCTTTGCCAACCACCTGTCCAGCTCTTGGCTCCATCCCTCCCCCTCCTGTCTTCTCCTATCATTTTGGATCTCCCCATCCCCCTCCCACTTTCAAATCTCTTACTAACTCTTCCTTCAGTTAGTCCTGACGAAGGGTCTCGGCCTGAAACGTTGACTGTACCTCTTCCTAGAGATGCTGCCGGGCCTGCTGCGTTCACCAGCAACTTTGTTGCGTGTTTCTTGAATCCTTATACCAGCTCTATCTCCTCTGTTCATTCAGTCCAGATGAAAGGTCATGACCAAAAAAATTGCCTATCCATTTCCCTCCACAGATATTGCCTGACCTGCTCAGTATCACCAGCAGGCAGTTTTTTTGTCTTAGAGAGATTTGATGCATGTTATCGAGTTTGAAAGACACAAAATACCTTAACCTGGAAAGATGTTGGAAGTCCTTTCCACTCTGTCAAAACTTCTCATTAAGATACCACTTAAGCTCCTCCGAACAGTCCTGATTTTTCCAATACCTTCTCCCAACTAAAATTCCTCCTTGTTGGCAATAACCTGGTTAATCTCCTCTGTACCCTGTCTGACATTTTACAGTATCTTGGCAAAAAATGCATAATGCATTAAGAAAGATCATTTAGATGGAATCATAGAAAACCTATAGCACAATACAGGCCCTTCGGCCCACAATGATGTGCCAAACATGTACTTACTTTAGAAATTACTAGGGTTACCCATAGCCCTCTATTTTTCTAAGCTTCATGTACCTATCCAAGAGTCTCTTAAAAGACCCTACTGTATCCACCTCACCAGTCACCGGCAGCCCATTCCACGCACTCACTACTCTCTGCGTAAAAAACTTACCCCTGACATCCCCTCTGTACCTACTTCCAAGCAACTTAAAACTATGCCACCTCGTGTTAGCCATTTCAGCCCTGGGAAAAACCTCTGACTATCCACACGATCAATGCCTCTCTTCATCTTATACACCTCTATCAGGTCACCTCTCATCCTCCATCGCTCCAAGGAGAAAAGAACAAATTCACTCAACCTATTCTCATAAGGTATACTCCCCAATCCAGGCAACATCTTTGTAAATCTCCTTTGCACCCTTTTTATAGTTTCCACACCCTTCCTGTAGTGAGGTGACCAGAACTGAGCACAGTACTCCAAGTGGGGTCTGACCAGGGTTCTATATAGCTGCAACATTACTTCACAGCTCTTAAACTCAATCTCATGATTGATGAAGGCCAATGCTTTCTTACCCAGTCAACCTGCGCAGCAGCATTGAGTGTCCTATGGACTTGGATCCCAAGATCCCTCTGATCCTCCACACTGCCAAGAGTCTTACCATTAATACTATATTCTGTCTTCAAATTTGACCTACCAAAATGAACCACCTCACACTTATCTGGGTTGAACTCCATCTGTTACTTCTCAGCCCAGTTTTGCATCCTATCAATGTCCCGCTGTAATCTCTGACAGCCCTCCACACTATCCCCAACACTCCCAACCTTTGTGTCATCAGCAAATTTACTAACCCATCCTTTCACTTCCTCATCCAGGTCATTTATAAAAATCACGACAAGAAGAGGTCCCAGAACAGATCCCTGAGGCATACCACTGGTCGCCTGTCTACAACCATTCTTTGCCTTCTGTGGGCAAGCCAATTCTAGATCCACAAAGCAATGTTCCCTTGGACCCTATGCCTCCTGACTTTCTCTATAAGCCTTGCATTGAGTACCTTATCAAATGCCTTGCTGAAATCCATATACACTACATTGACTGCTCTACCTTCATCAATGTGTTTAGTCACATCCTCAAAAAATGCAATCAGGCTAGCAAGGCACAACCTGCCTTTGACAAAGCCATGCTGATGGTATTGCATATTTTTAATTTGTTTACTTAAACTACATTTTTAGAACATAGATTCACAGAAACTATCTACCGGTACCACAATTTTGAGATTTAAAATATTTCTGCCTAATATAAAGTTCATAGCAAGTCTTTCTTAGATTAAATTAGTCAAATTTAAATGAGAATATTTATAAAAGTTACCTTTGTAAAGACAGCTAAGGGCATTCCATACTGGTCTTCCTTGAGACCAGATATTAGACCTGGTGCTGTCACAGTCTCAACTGTATTTGCTTGTGGTTGCACAGTGATTGGTAAAAACTGCGAAACTATAGAATCTGAGATAAAAACCTCTTTTTGGTTGGTCTTATCATTCAGTCTCTCTTCCTTTGTCCCATTGTCTGCGTCAAGAACACTTGTGTCCAAAGTTTCCCAATCACTTTCAGATGAGTTAGGTGAAATATGTGCTGGAGGTGGTAATTGCAGCTGCAGTCTATCATCCCCTTGTTCAGACCTTTGTACATCTGAAAAGGTTACCACCTTTGCTGGAACATTTGTCTCATCATCGCCTGCTGAATATTTTGCTTCTAAACCAAATTCTGAAGTAACTCCAGCAACATCTGACACTGAAATGGAAACAAATTCTTCAGTATTTAGACCATGTTCCTGGAAAACATCTTCGGAAGTGCTCTTGCGTGGTTTATATTGTGATGAATCTGCTAAACCATGTTCTATCATTCCTAAAAAAAGTACAAAATAAAAGCAGATTGTAAATTGAATATAGTCTAATCTTTACATACAAAGAATTAGCCATTAACAGAACAAATATGTCCGATGTTCCTCATGAGACCACTGAGATACATAACTTAGCTTTTTAAAAAATGAAACATAGAATAGCTCAGCACAGTAAAGGCCCTTCGGCCCACAACCTACCTCCCATATAGCCCCCCACCTTAAATTCCTAAATATACCTGTCTAGTAGTCTCTTAAACTTCACTAGTGTATCTTCCTCCACCACTGACTCAGGCAGTGCATTCCACGCACCAACCACTCTCTGAGTAAAAAACCTTCCTCTAATATCCCCCTTGAACTTCCCACCCCTTACCTTAAAGCCATGTACTCTTGTATTGTAGTGATGTGCTACACAGAGAGCTAGAAATAACGACACGCAGTCCGCAAGTTACACTCGAGACTCGTTTATTCAAACTTCGTGGCACAGGCTTTTAAGCAGTTCCCTTCCAGCCCTCCGCGGGCAGAAATGACGTCAGAGGTGATTACAAAAGTCTCTCCCCGCGCGAGGGCTATTTTGTGAGCCGGTTCGCTTGTGTAGAAAGTGGGTCGCCACATAACCGTCCCCCAGAACCAGCGATACACCCCCAGTGTCCACAGTCTGGATCAGTCTCTGTTTGGGAGGTCTGCCTCTGCGCCACGGTGCCTGAACCTCAACCGGCTGTGCCAAGTCCACATGGGTCAGTTTGAGTTGGTCCACCGTGAAAACCTCCTCTTTCCCCCCAATGTCCAGAATGTACGTGGACCCGTTGTTACTGATCACCTTGAACGGCCCCTCGTACGGCCACTGTAGCGGTGCCCGGTGTGCGCCGCTTCGTACGAATACAAACTTACAGTTCTGCAGGTCTTTGGGTACACAGGTTGGGATCTGTCTGTGCTGTGAACTCGGTACGGGGGCCAGGTTGCCAAGCCTTTCATGTAGTCTGTCCAGGACTGCTGTGGGTTCTTCGTCTTGCCCCCTTGAGGCTGGTATGAACTCTCCTGGGACGACCAGGGGTGCGCCGTACACCAGCTCGGCCGACGAGGTGTACAGACCCTCTTTGATTGCTGTGCGGATTCCGAGCAGGACCTAGGGAAGCTCGTCCACCCAGTTTGGCCCTTTCAGGCGGGCCATGAGAGCCGACTTTAAGTGACGGTGGAAGCGTTCCACTAGTCCGTTCGACTGTGGGTGGTAGGCAGTTGCATGGTGTAATTGTGTTCCCAACAGGCTGGCCACAGCCAACCACAGGCTGGAGGTGAACTGGGTGCCCCTGTCGGAGGTAATGTGGGCTGGTATCCCGAAGCGTGCTGCCCAGGTTGCAATCAGTGCTCGGGCGCAGGAATCAGCGGTGGTGTCATTGAGCGGGACCACCTCTGGCCATCTCGTGAACCGTTCTACCATAGTTAGGAGGTACCGCGCTCCTCGCGTCACTGGCAAGGGCCCCACGATATCCACATGGATGTGGTCGAACCTCCAGCGAGTGTGCCGCTGTACCTTGGCTGTTTGGCACTGCGTGCACGTTTTGGCCCATTCGCTGACCTGTTTGCGAAGTCCGTGCCACATGAACTTGCTGGAGACCATCCGGGTGGTTGTCCTGATAGATGGGTGCGCCAAGCCGTGTATGGAGTTGAAAACTTGCCGCTGCCAGGCTGCTGGGACAATGGGGCGAGGTTGGCCGGTAGCCACGTCAAACAGGAGGGTCCTCTCACCTGGGCCTACGAGGAAGTCTTGCAGCTGCAAACCCGAGACTGTGGTCCTGTAGCTGTGCATCTCGTCGTCTGCCTGCTGCGCTTCCGCCAGTGCTGCATAGTCCACCCCCTGGGACAGGGCCTGGATAGCTGGTCTGGAGCGCGCGTCCGCCATGACGTTGTCCTTTCCCGAGACATGCTGGATGTCCGTCGTGTACTCGGAGATGTAGGACAGATGTCGCTGCTGGCGGGCCGACCAGGGATCGGACACCTTCGTGAACGCGAAGGTCAACAGTTTGTGGTCCGTGAATGCGGTGAACGGCCTGCCTTCTAAGAAGTACCTGAAATGCCGGATTGCCAGATATAGTGCCAACAGCTCCCGGTCGAAGGCACTGTACTTGAGTTCGGGTGGCCGTAGGTGCCTGCTGAAGAACGCCAGGGGTTGCCAGCACCCCTTGATGAGTTGCTCCAGCACCCCATCGACTGCTGTGCTGGACGCGTCCACTGTGAGAGCGGTTGGAACGTCCGTTCTGGGGTGCACCAGCATCGCGGCGTCTGCCAAGGCTTCCTTGGCTTTAACAAAAGCGGCCGCGGCCTCTTCGTCCCAAGTAATGTCCTTGCCTTTACCCGACATCAGGGTGAATAAAGGGCACATGATACGGGCTGCTGAGGGGAGGAAGCAGTGGTAGAAGTTCACCATACCAACAAACTCCTGCTGGCCTTTGACTGTGTTGGGCCGGGCGAAGTGGCGGATCACGTCTACCTTGGTGGGCAGAGGTGTTGTCCCGTCTTTGGTAATCCTGTGGCCCAGGAAGTCGATGGTGTCGAGTCCGAACTGACATTTGGCCGGGTTGATCGTGAGACCGAAACCACTCAGGCGGGAGTAGAGCTGGCGGAGGTGGGACAGATGCTCCTGACGACTACTGCTGGCTATGAGGATGTTGTCCAAATAGATGAACTCAAAGTCCAGGTCGTGTCCCACCACATCCATTAGTTGCTGGAACGTCTGTGCAGCATTCTTCAGGCCGAACGGCATTCGGAGGAATTCGAACAGGCCGAACGGGGTGATGAGTGCTGTTTTGGGGATGTCTTCAGGGAGTACCAGGATTTGATGGTACCCCCGGACGAGGTCTACTTTGGAAAAGGTGCTTGCCCCATGCAGGTTTGCTGCAAAGTCCTGTATGTGCGGCACGGGGTAGCGGTCTGGAGTTGTAGCCTTGTTCAGTCTGCGGTAGTCACCGCATGGTCTCCAGCCCCCGGCTGCTTTGGGCACCATGTGCAAGGGGAGGCCCATGGGCTGTCGGACCGCTGTACGATCCCCAATTCCTTCATCCTCTTGAACTCCTCCTTTGCCAGGCGGAGCTTGTCCGGGGGGAGCCTTCGTGCGCGGGCGTGAAGGGGTGGTCCCTCGGTTGGAATGTGGTGCTGTACTCCGTGTCTAAGCATGGCTGCTGTGAACTGCGGAGCCAGAACCGATGGAAAGTCCGCCAGGATTCTGGTGAATTCGTTGTCAGACAGCGTGATGGAGTCCAGGTGTGGGGCCGGCAACTTGGCTTCACCCAGGGAGAACGCCTGGAAAGTCTTGGCATGGACCAGTCTTTTCCCTTGCAAGTCAACCAGCAGGCTGTGGGCTCGCAAGAAGTCCGCCCCCAGGAGTGGTTGGGCCACGGTGGCCAGTGTGAAGTCCCACGTGAACTGGCTGGTGCCGAACTGCAGCTGCACTGTGCGGGTGCCGTAGGTCCGAACCGTGCTGTCGTTTGCGGCCCTCAGGGTGGGCCCCAGCTCCCTGTTGCGGGTGTCGTACCCCGACGGGGGTAAGACGCTGATCTCTGCTCCGGTGTCGACCAAGAAGCGGCGTCCCGACTGCATGTACCAGACGTACAGGAGGCTGTCCTAGTGGCCAGCTGCCATAGCCATTAGCAGCGGCTGGCCCTGGCATTTCCAGGGAACTTGCAGAGCGGGCGACAACGGCGGGCTTCTGTGCCCCACCGCTGGTGGTAGAAACACCACTGTTCATTGGCCTCCTCACTCCTGCCTCTGGGTTGTGTGCGCTCCATTGCCAGGCCTGGTCTGGCCTGCTGTTGGGCACGTGGCTTGGTAATCTGTCCAACGGATGCCCCACTCTCCCTCTTGGCTTTCCACAGCATGTCTGCCTGAGCCGCTACCTTCCGGGGGTCACTGAAATCTGTGTTGGCCAGCAGCAGATGTATGTCCTCGGGCAGTTGTTCTAGGAACGCCTGCTCAAGCATGAGGCAGGGCTTGTGTCCTTCAGCCAGGGCCAGCATCTTGTTCATTAATGCTGACGGCGGCCTGTCTCCTAAGCCGTCCAGGTGCAGCAAGTGGGCACCCCACTCACACTGTGAGAGGCCAAAGGTCTCTATGAGCAGTGCTTTGAATGTTGCATATTTGCCTTCTTCGGGGGGGGGGGGGGGTGACAGTATGAAATCCCCAACTCGTGCGGCTGTCTTCTGGTCAAGGGAGCTCACCACGTAATAGTAACGTGTGGAATCCGAAGATTATCTGCCGAATCTGGAACTGGGCTTCTGCTTGGTCAAACCACACGCGTGGTCGCAGCATCCAGGAAGTTGGCAGTTTTAGCGAAACTGTGTGAACAGATGAAGAGTCGATCATCTTTGGTCCAAATCCCGTTTGGACCGTCGGGGTCACCAATGTAGCGATGTGCTACACACACAGCTAGAAATAGCGACACGCAGTCTGTAAGTCGCACTCGAGACTCGTTTATTCAAACTTCGCGGCACTGGGTTTTAAGCAGATCCCTTCCAGCCCTCCCCGGACGGAAATGACGTCAGAGGTGCACCACAAAATTCTCTCCCTGCACGCGGACTATCTTGTGAGCCGGTTTGCTTGTGTAGAAAGTGGGTCGCCACAGTATTGAGCAGTGGTGCCCTGGGGAAGAGGCACTGGCTATCCACTCTATCTATTCCTCTTAATATCTTGTATACCTCTATCATGTCTCCTCTCATCACATCAAACCCCAGTACAAAGAGAGGAGCTCCAAATTCACACTGATCAAAGACAATCAGGAGTAGGTTTGGACCATAAGATACGGAGCAAATTAGGCTATTTGGCCCATTGAGTCTGCTCCACAATTTCATCACAGCTGATTAATTTTCCTCTCAGCCCCAATCTCCTGCCTTCTCCACGTATCCCTTCATGCACTGACCAGTCAAGAATCTATCAAACTCTGCCTTAAATATACATAAAGACTTGGTCTCCACAGCTGCCCATGGCCAAAAAATTCACAGATTCTCCACTCTCTGGCTAAAGAAATTTCTTATCTCTGTTCTAAAAGGATGCTCCTCTATTCTGAGGCTGTGTCCTCTGGTCTTAGACCCTCCCATCATAGGAAACCTCCCCTCCACATCCATTCTATCAAGACATTTCACCATTCAATAGGTTTCAATGAGGTCACCCTCATTCTTTTGAATTCCAGTGAATACAGATCCAGAGCCATCAAATGCTCTTCATATGACAAGCCGTTCAATCCTGGAATCATATTTGTGTACATAGAACATACTTGTTACATACACCTGTTAGGGTGCATCCTCCAGTTACCTTATAAGGTAACCGTAGCCTTCAGCCAGGAGCAGATGTCATCAGGTGGTTCCCAACCTTCACCGGGTGTTTCGACCCTTAACCACGACACTCTCCAGTTGGTGGTCCGGCAGTGGTGGCCAAATCACTGCCCGTCTGCTCCTAGCTTCCAGCTCCCCTCCTCTCGCCTACTCCAAATCCAACAAAAAGCTCGTTCTGCCTCTTCCCCCATCCTACGAGCTGCTTTTTTTTTGCTCCTTTCGTTCAGGCCCAGATCTGACAACAACCGCCATGCTGATTTGGCTGGGAAACCTCTGCAGCCGATCTCCACAGGGAACAACCATGCCTGCCATCCCTTGTCTTTGCACTCCTGCAGTAAGGGCTGGTACTTCAAGGCCTTTCTCTCATGGGCCTGTTCCCATCCCTCCTCCCACGGCACAGTCAACTCAACGAGAATTATTTTATTGTCTTCCGTTGACCACAGTACAATGTCCGGGCGTAGGGTTGTGTGCAACACATCTTGTATTGAACAGTGGTGTCCTGGAGAGAGGCGCTGGCTATCCACTCTATCTATTCCTCTTATTATCTTGTACACCTCTATCATGTCTGCTCTCATCCTCCTTCTCTCCAAAGAGTAAAGCCCTTAGCTTCCTTAATCTCTGATCATAATGCATACTGTCTAAACCAGGCAGCATTCTGGTAAATCTCCTCTGTACCCTTTCCAATGCTTCCACATCCTTCCTATAGTGAGGCGACCAGAACTGGACACAGTACTCCAAGTGTGGCCTAACCAGAGTTTTTTAGAGCTGCATCATTACATCGCGACTCTTAAACTCTATCCCTCGACTTATGAAAGCTAACACCCCATAAGCTTTTTTAACTACCCTATCCACCTGTAAGGCAACTTCCAGGGATCTGTGGACATGTACCCCCAGATCCCTCTGCTCCTCCACACTACCAAGTATCCTGCCACTTACTTTGTACTGTGCCTTGGAGTTTGTCCTTCCAAAGTGTACCACCTCACACTTCTCCGGGTTGAACTCCATCTGCCACTTCTCAGCCCGTTTCTGCATCCTATCAATCTCTCTCTGCAATCATTGACAATCCCCTACACTATATACAACACCACCAACCTTTGTGTTGTCTGCAAACTTGCCAACCCACCCTCCTACCCCCACATCCAGGTTGTTAATAAAAACCACGAAAAGTCGAGGTCCCAGAATAGATCCTTGTGGGACGCCACTAGTCACAATCCTCCAATCTGAATGTACTCCCTCCACCATGGCCCTCTGCCTTCTGCAGGCAAGTCAATTCTGAATTCACCTGGCCAAACTTCCCTGGATCCCATGCCTTCTGACTTTCTGAATAAGCCTACCATGTGAAACCTTGTCAAATACCTTACTAAAATCCATATAGATCACATCCACTGCACTACCCTCATCTATGTGCCTGGTCACCTCCTCAAAGAACTCTATCAGGCTTGTTAGACACGATCTGCCCTTCACGAGGCCATGCTGACTGTCCCTGATCAGACCATGATTCTCTAAATGCCCACAGACCCCATCTTTAAGAATCTTTTCCAACAGTTTTCCCACGACAGACGTAAGGCTCACTGGTCTATAATTACCTGGACTATCCCTACTACCTTTTTTGAAAAAGGGGACAACATTCGCCTCCCTCCAAACCTCCGGTATCATTCCCATGGACAACAAGACATAAAGACCCTAGCCAGAGGCTCAGCAATCTCTTCCCTCGCCTCGTGGAGCAGCCTGGGGAATATTCCGTCAGGCCCCGGGGCCTTATCCGTCCTAATGTATTTTAACAACTCCAACAACTCCTCTCCCTTAATATCAACATGCTCCAGAACATCAACCTCACTCATATTGTCCTCACCATCATTATCTCACTCAGATTATTATCTGAATACTGGCCGATTAGGAAAAGGGGAGGTGCAACGAGACCTGGGTGTCATTATACACCAGTCATTGAAAGTGGGCATGCAGGTACAGCAGGCGGTGAAAAAGGCGAATGGTATGCTGGCATTTATAGCAAGAGGATTCGAGTACAGGAGCAGGGAGGTACTACTGCAGTTGTACAAGGCCTTGGTGAGACCACACCTGGAGTATTGTGTGCAGTTTTGGTCTCCTAATCTGAGGAAAGACATCTTTGCCATAGAGGGAGTACAAAGAAGGTTCACCAGATTGATTCCTGGGATGGCAGGTCTTTCATATGAAGAAAGACTGGATGAACTGGGCTTGTACTCGTTGGAATTTAGAAGATTGAGGGGGGATCTAATTGAAACGTATAAGATCCTAAAGGGATTGGACAGGCTAGATGCGGGAAGATTGTTCCCGATGTTGGGGAGGTCCAGAACGAGGGGTCACAGTTTGAGGATAGAGGGGAAGCCTTTTAGGACCGAGATTAGGAAAAACTTCTTCACACAGAGAGTTGTGAATCTGTGGAATTCTCTGCCACAGCAAACTGTTGAGGCCAGTTCATTGGCTATGTTTAAGAGGGAGTTAGATATGGCCCTTGTGGCTACAGGGGTCAGGGGGTATGGAGGGAAGGCTGGGTTCTGAGTTGGATGATCAACCATGATCATAATAAATGGCGGTGCAGGCTCGAGGGGCCGAATGGCCTACTCCTGCACCTATTTTCTATGTTTCTATGTTTCTATCATCAAGTTCCCTCTCATTGGTGAATACCGAAGAGAAGTATTCATTGAGGACCTCGCTCACTTCCACAGCCTCCAGGCACATCTTCCCACCTTTATCTCTAATCCGTCCTACCTTCACTCCTGTCATCCTTTTGTTCTTCACATAACTGAAGAATGCCTTGGGGTTTTCCTTTTACCCTATTTACCAAGGCCTTCTCATGCCCCCTTCTTGCTCTTCTCAGCCCCTTCTTAAGCTCCTTTCTTGCTTCCCTATGTTCCTCAATAGACCCATCTGATCCTTGCTTCCTAAACCTCATGTATGCTGCCTTCTTCCACCTGACTAGATTTTCCACCTCACTTGTCACCCATGGTTCCTTCACCCTACCATTCTTTATCTTACTCACTGGGACAAATGTATCCCTAACATCCTGCAAGAGATCTCTAAACATCGACCACATGTCCATAGTACATTTCTCTGCAAAAACATCATCCCAATTCACACCCGCAAGTTCTAGTCTTATAGCCTCATAACTTGCCCCTCCCCAATTAAAAATTTTCCTGTCCTCTTGGATTTTATCCTTTTCCATGATAATGCGAAAGGCCAGGGAGCGGTGGTCACTGTCCCCCAGATGCTCACCCACTGAGAGATCTGTGACCTGACCCGCTTCATTACCTAGTACTAGATCTAGTATGGCATTCCCCCTAGTCAGCCTGTCCACATACTGTGACAGGAGTCCGTCTTGGTCACACTTAGCAAACTCTGCCCCATCTAAACCCTTGGAACTAATCAGGTGCCAATCAATATTAGGGAAGTTAAAGTCACCCATGATAACAACCCTGTTATTTTTGCACCTTTCCAAAATCTGCCTCCCAATCTGCTCCTCTGTATCTCTGCTGCTACAATGAGGCCTACAGAATACCCCCAATACAGTAACTGTTCCCTTCCTGTTCCTGACTTCCATCCATCCTGACTCAAAAGAGGATCCTGCTACATTACCCACCCTTTCTGTAGCTTTCCAGTTTCAGCACATCCTTCCTAAGATAAGGGACCCAGAACTGCTCACGATACTCCAAGTGAGGCCTCAGCAGTGCTTTATAAAGTCTCAACATTACATCCTTGCTTTTCTATTCTGCCCATCCCCCACATGAGCCATCTGTTGTCGGCCCCCGATCAATACATATTCCACTCTCCCCTCCTACCCCTCCTCACAGTCCCCCACCCTGCTCTCATGACTATACCCCTCCCCCACACGAAACCACCACCGTGGGCTTCACGACTGAACAGGTGAGAAGACAGCTGAAACGTCTCAACCCAAGCAAGGCTGCAGGACCAGATGGTGTCAGTACCAGGGTGCTCAAAGCCTGTGCCCCTCAGCTATGTGGAGTACTTCGCCATGTATTCAACATGAGCCTGAGGCTCCGGAGGGTTCCTGTACTGTGGAAGACGTCCTGCCTCGTCCCTGTGCCAATGACGCCGCGCCCCAGCAGCCTCAATGACTACAGACCGGTGGCATTGACCTCCCACATCATGAAGACCCTGGAGAGACTTGTTCTGGAGCTGCTCCGGCCTATGGTCAGGCCACACTTAGTTCCCCTCCAGTTTGCCCACCAGCCCCGACTAGGAGTTGAGGATGCCATCGTCTACCTGCTGAACCGTGTCCACGCCCACCTGGACAAGCCAGCGAGCACTGTGAGGGTCATGTTTTTTGACTTCTCCAGGGCGTTCAACACCATCCGCCCTGCTCTGCTGGGGGAGAAGCTGACAGAATTGCAGGTGGATGCTTCCCTGGTATCATGGATTCTTGATTACCTGACTGGCAGACCACAGTACGTGTGCTTGCAACACTGTGTGTCCAACAGAGTGATCAGCAGCACTGGGGATCCACAGGGGACTGTCTTGTCTCCCTTTCTCTTCACCATTTACACCTCGGACTTCAACTACTGCACAGAGTGTTGTCATCTTCAGAAGTTTTCGGATGACTCTGCCATAGTTGGATGCATCAGCAAGGGAGATGAGGCTGAGCACAGGGCTAAGGTAGGAAACTTTGTCACATGGTGTGAGCAGAATTATCAGCAGCTTAATGTCAAAAAGACTAAGGAGCTGGTGGTAGACCTGAAGAGAGCTAAGGTACCGGTGACCCCTGTTTCCATCCAGGGGGTCAGTGTGGACAGGGTGGAGGATTACAAATACCTGGGGATACGTATTGACAATAAATTGGACTGGTCTAAGAACACTGAGGCTGTCTACAAGAAGGGTCAGAACCGTCTCTATTTCCTGAGGAGACTGAGGTCCTTTAACATCTGCTAGACGATGCTGAGGATATTCTACGAGTCTGTGGTGGCCAGTGCTATCATGTTTGCTGTTGTGTGCTGGGGCAGCAGGCTGAGGGTAGCAGACACCAACAGAATCAACAAACTCATTCGTAAGGCCAGTGATGTTGTGGGGATGGAACTGGGCTCTCTCACGGTGGTGTCTGAAAGGAGGATGCTGTCCAAGTTGCGTGCCATCTTGGTCAATGTCTCCCATCCACTACATAATGTAATGGGTGGGCACAGGAGTACATTCAGCCAGAGAGTCATTCCTCCGAGATGCAGCACAGAGCGTCATAGGAAGTCATTCCTGCCTGTGGCCATCAAACTTCACAACTCCCCCCTTGGAGGATCAGACACCCTGAGCCGATAGGCTGGTCCTGGACTTATTTCATAATTTACTGGCATAATTTACATATTACTATTTAACTATTTATTACTATTTTCTATTACTATTCTATTACTATTTATTATTTCTATGACTATTACTATTTACTAATAGTAATATTACGATTACTATTTCTATTACTATTTATTATTCATGGCGCAACTGTAACGAAAACCAATTTCCTCCGGGATTGATAAAGTATGACTATGACTATATTCTAGTCCTCTTGAAACGAATGCTAACATTCCATTTGCCTTCCTCACCACACATTCAACCTGCAAATTAACCTTTAGGGAATCCTGGACAAGGATTCCCAAGTCCCTTTGCGCCTCATTTTTTTGTATTTTCTCTCTATTTAGAAAATAGTCAACCTTTTTATATCTTTACATTACAGGCCCTTTGGCCAGCACTTCCCGACACTGTATTTCATCTGTCATTTCTTTGCCCATTCTCCTAATCTGTCTAAGTCCTGCTGGAGCCTATTTCCTCAAAACTAAGGTGGTGCTAGAAAGTTTGTGAAACCTGTAGAATTTTCTCGGTTTCTGCATAAATATGACCTAAAATGTGATCAGATCTTCACGCAAGTCCTAAAATTAGATAAAGAGAACCAAAATTTAATAAACAACACAAAAACATTATACTTGCTCATTTGTTTATTGAGAGAAATGATCCAATATTACTTGTGGTGGTGGCATCCGTTAGACTCGCGAGACCATGGATCTGCATCTGGAAAGTCTTGCTTCAGTCTGTGTTGGTAGAGCAGTGTCTGTTGTGGCTGTCGAGGCCCACACGGGAGTGACAGTCTCGGCTGCAGCGACTGCACTTGAAGGCGCTGTCCTCCAGAGTTGTCTTGGTGCTGTTTTCTATCCACGTGCGCATGCACCAGTCGTGCATGCAGCCTGGTACAGCCATTCCGATCTATTCTTACTTTCTTCTTCTTACTTTTTAATTTACGTTATTTTTTGTATTTTTTTTTTCACGGTAACACGTTGAAGCTGCACCCTCTCTAACATGCTGGTAGGGAGAGTTTTATTTGGGTTTTTTTGGCGCTGGAAATTACATCCCAACACGCGGGACAGAAGCAAGGTCGCACTGGGTATTCCATGGACCAGCTAATGCCGGCCGGTTTAGCGAGCAGAGTGGCGGACACCCCTGCTGAAATCCGGAGGAAAACACACAGAGGATGCAGAGGGGGATCACAAAGCCGAGGAAAGAGGACCGGGTCGAGACAACAGAGACTTTTGGAGAAAAGGAGTTTGGTGGGTAATACCGTTCTGCCTGACCGGAAGTGCACTGAGAGCGGTAAGCGTAAAGGAGTTGGGTGCTTACTGATCTGGTTAACAACAGATGGTGCAATCCGGACATATTACGGTCGAGGAACGTGTTTGCAGACTGAATATTGAACTTTTTACTGTTGGACTTCGGCCATATTCCACCGTGATACAACACTTGGCGGCACGGGAGATCGTTTCTGCCTGTGGCCATCGAACGTGCAGCTCCTCCCATGGAGGGTCAGACACCCTGAGCCAATAGACTGGTCCTGGACTTATTTTCCATCTGGCATAGTTTGCATTTTGTTGTTTGATTGTTGGGGGTTTTTGTATTGCTATATTTATGCTCTATTCTTGGTTGGTACGGCTGTAATGAATCGAAATTTCCCTCGGGATTAATAAAGTATATCTATCTATTTATCTATCTTTTTTTGGCGAGTGCACTTTTCTTCAGCAAGCCCCAGCTTCTCTTCTCCTCTTTTTAGACCTCTGCGTAATTCCAGCCTCCAGTGAAAGCGATTGCTTGCAATGTCCTCCCACCTCTTGACATTCATGTTCAGTGACTTCATGTCTCTCTTGCAGACATCTTTGAAACGAAGATGGGTCTGTGCTTGTGCTCTTTTGCCGAAGGCCAGTTCCCTGTACAGCAGGTCTTTCGGGATCCTCCCATCTGACATGCAGTGTACGTGGCCCAGCCAGCGGAGACGGCATTGTTGGAGCAGGGTGAAGAGGCTGGGTATCTGGGCGCGGGCCAGGACCTCATTGTTGGTGACTCGGTCAGCCCACTTGATGTCCAGGATGCGTCTCAGGCTGCGAAGGTGGAAGGCGTTGAGACGCCACTCTTGTCTGGAGTAGAGGCTCCAGGTCTGGCTGCCGTAAAGCAGTGTGCTGAGGACGCAGGCCCTGTAGACTGCAACTTTGGTGTGTGCCATCAGCTTTCCATTCTCAAAGACTCTCTTTGTCAACCTGGCGAATGTTGAGGCTGCTCGTCCGATCCATCCGTTGATCTCGGGGTCTAGGGAGAGGCTGTCCGTGATGGTGGAGCCAAGGTATGTAAACTCGTGAACTATCTCCAGCTCATAGTTGCTGATGGTAATGGCAGGGGGGTGCTCAATGCCCTGGCCCAACACATTGGTCTTCTTCAGGCTGATGGTCAAGCTGAAGTCCTGGCAGGCTCTTGAGAAGCTGTCCATGAGGCGTTGCAGTTGCTCTTCAGAGTGTGTTGCCAGTGCCGCGTCGTCTGCAAACAACATGTCCCTGATGAGTACTTCACGAACCTTGGTTTTCGCCCTCAGCTGGGACAGACTGAATAGCCTCCCATCCGATCTGGTATGGAGGTAGACACCATCAGCTAATGTTCCAAAGGCGTGCTTCAGCATGACTGTGAAGATGATGCCGAACAGGGTGGGGCCAAGCACACAGCCCTGCTTCACACTGCTGCGGATGTTAAAGGCCTCTGAAGAAGAGCCGTCAAACTGAACGACGCCCTTCATGTCTGTGTGGAATGACTGAACTATCCTGAGGAGCCGCGGGGACAACCAATCCTGGTGAGAATTTTGAACAGGCCGTCTCTGCTCACAAGGTCGAAGGCCTTTGTGAGGTCAATGAAAGCGACGTAGAGTGGTTGTCTTTGCTCTCTGCATTTCTCTTGTAGCTGTCGAGGGAGAAGATCATGTCGAATGTGGAGCGTTCTGACCTGAAACTGAATTTAATAAACAACACAAAAAACATTATACTTGTTCATTTATTTATTGAGAGAAATGATCCAATATGATCATTTGATACAATACTTGTATTTCTTGGGAAAAAGTAGTGAACCTTTGCTTCAGTAACTGGTGTGGCCCCCTTGTACAGCAATAACTTCAATCAAACGTTTCCAGTGACTGTCAATCAGTCATGTACACCGGCTTAGAGGAATTTTAGGCCATTCCTCCTTACAAAACAGCTTCAGCTCTGGGATGTCGGTCAGCTTCCTTACATGAATTGCTTACCTCAGGGTCTTCCGCAACATTTCTATAGGATTAAGGTCACTTTGATTTGGCCATTCCAAAACACGAATTTTCTTTTTTTTAAACCATTCTGCTGTTAATTTAGTCTTGTCTTTCAGAACATTGTCTTGTTGTATTATCCAACTTCTATTAAGCATCAGGTGATGGACTGCTACCCTGACATTCTCCTGTAAAATGTCTTGATACAATTTTGAATTCCTTGTTCCCTCAACGATTACAAGCTGTCCAGGCCCTGAGGCAGTAAAGCAGCCCCAAACCATGATGCTCCCTTCCAATATGCTTCACGGTTGGGATGAAGTTTTGGTGTTGGTGTGCAGTGCCTTTTCCCCCCAAAGATAGCAATATGTATTTCTGCCAAAAAGTTCAACTTCTACCTAATTTATCCAGAGAACATTGTCCCAAAAGCATTATAGAACATCCAGGTGGTCTTTTGCAAACTTGAGATGTGCAGCAATGACTTTTTTTTTGGAGAGTAGTGGCTTCTTCTGTGGTGTCTTTCCATAAGACCATAAGACTTAGGAGAAGAATTAGGCCATTCAGCCCATCGAGTCTGTTCCACCATTCCATCATGGTTGATCCCAGATCCTACTCAACCCCATACACCTGCCTTCTTACCATATCTTTTGATGCCCTGACCGATCAGAAAACGATCAACTTCCATCTTAACTATACCCATGAACGTGGCCTCCACCGCAGTTTGTGGCAGAGCATTCCACAGATTTGCTATTCTCTGTCTAAAACAAGTCCTCCTTACCTCTGTTCTAAAGGGTTACCTCTCAATTTTGAGGCTGTGCCCTCGAGTTCTGGATACCCCCACCATAGGAAACATCCTCTCCACATCCACCCTATCTAGTCCTTTCAACATCCAGTAGGTTTCAATGAGATCCCTATGCATTCTTCTAAATTCTACAGGGTTCACAAACTTTCTAGCACCACTGGACCTGCCCCTCCACCCATCTTCATATTTTCTGAGAACTTTGCAACAAAACCAGCAATTTCATTGACATATAACGTAAAAAGAATAGGTCTCAACACAGACCTCTGGGGAATACCACTTCTCAGCGGCAGCCAGCCAGAAAAGACTCCTTTTATTCCCACACCTTGTCTTGTGCCAATCAGCCACTGCTTTATCCATGCGAGAATCTTTCCTGCCATACCACGGGCTCGTAGCTTATCAAACAGCCTCGCGTATGTCACCTTGTGAAAGGCCTTCTGAAATTCCAAGTATACAACATTAACCAATTTTCCTTTCTCTATCCTGCTTGCGATTTCTTCAAAGAATTCCAACAGATTTGTCAAGCAAGATTTTCCCTTGAGGAAACCGCACTGACTACGACCTATTTTATCATGTACCTCCAAGGTTTGTACATGAAATACAGGGGAGTTCCAAATGCACACTGATCAAAGACAATTGGGAGTAGGTTTGTAAATGAAAGAGGCCAGCTTCTCTATGGTTAGTAATTAAACAATTTTTCTTGTTCATTTTGATTCAATGGAGGGCTCTGGGTAACCCTAGTAATTTCTAAGGTAAGGACATGTTTGGCACAACTTTGTGGGCCAAAGGGCCTGTATTGTGCTATAGGTTTTCTGCGTTTCTATGTTTCATAGAATTAAGTGGTGTTTCCAGGATGCCAGATGTGCTTTCATTCAGTTGACATCAAGCCAAATATCTGTCTACCTCTCAAATGAACTGAAAACATTCCATGACCAAAAAAAGAGATGAGGAACTTTCCCATTCCCTCAGCCTTCCTTACAGTTTGTGGGATTTTCTGTATAGAAATTGATCGCTATATTTCTCCAAGAAAAAAAAACTATTTGCGCTGCAAATGTAAATTTCACAGGATATAGAAACATAGAAAATAGGTGCAGGAGTAGGCCATTCGGTCCTTCGAGCCTGCACCGCCATTTATTATGATCATGGCTGATCATCCAACTCAGAACCCAGCCTTCCCTCCATACCCCCTGACCCCTGTAGCCACAAGGGCCATATCTAACTCCCTCTTAAACATAGCCAATGAACTGGCCTCAACAGTTTGCTGTGGCAGAGAATTCCACAGATTCACCACTCTCTGTGTGAAGAAGTTTTTCCTAATCTCGGTCCTAAAAGGCTTCCCCTCTATCCTCAAACTGTGACCCCTCGTTCTGGACCTCCCCAACATCGGGAACAATCTTCCCGCATCTAGCTTGTCCAATCCCTTTAGGATCTTATACGTTTCAATCAGATCCCCCCTCAATCTTCTAAATTCCAACGAGTACAAGCCCAGTTCATCCAGTCTTTCTTCATATGAAAGACCTGCCATCCCAGGAATCAATCTGGTGAACCTTCTTTGTACTCCCTCTATGGCAAGGATGTCTTTCCTCAGATTAGGGGACCAAAACTGCACACAATACTCCAGGTGTGGTCTCACCAAGGCCTTGTACAACTGCAGTAGTACCTCCCTGCTCCTGTACTCGAATCCTCTCGCTATAAATGCCAGCATACCATTTGCCTTTTTCACCGCCTGCTGTACCTGCATGCCCACTTTCAATGACTGGTGTATAATGACACCCAGGTCTCGTTGCACCTCCCCTTTTCCTAATCGGCCACCATTCAGATAATAATCTGTTTTCCTATTTTTGCCACCAAAGTGGATAACTTCACATTTATCCACATTAAATTGCATCTGCCATGAGTTTGCCCACTCACCCAACCTATCCAAGTCACCCTGCATCCTCTTAGCATCCTCCTCACTGCTAACACTGCCACCCAGCTTCGTGTCATCCGCAAACTTGGAGATGCTGCATTTAATTCCCTCATCCAAGTCATTAATATATATTGTAAACAACTGGGGTCCCAGCACTGAGCCTTGCGGTACCCCACTAGTCACCGCCTGCCATTCTGAAAAGGTCCCGTTTATTCCCACTCTTTGCTTCCTGTCTGCTAACCAATTCTCCACCCACACCAATACCTTACCCCCAATACCGTGTGCTTTAAGTTTGCACACTAATCTCCTGTGTGGGACCTTGTCAAAAGCCTTTTGAAAATCCAAATATACCACATCCACTGGTTCTCCCCTATCCACTCTACTAGTTACATCCTCAAAAAATTCTATGAGATTCGTCAGACATGATTTTCCTTTCACAAATCCATGCTGACTTTGTCCGATCATTTCACCGCTTTCCAAATGTGCTGTTATCACATCCTTGATAACTGACTCCAGCAGTTTCCCCACCACCGACGTTAGGCTAACCGGCCTATAATTCCCCGGTTTCTCTCTCCCTCCTTTTTTAAAAAGTGGGGTTACATTAGCCACCCTCCAATCCTCAGGAACTAGTCCAGAATCTAACGAGTTTTGAAAAATTATCACTAATGCATCCACTATTTCTTGGGCTACTTCCTTAAGCACTCTGGGATGCAGACCATCTGGCCCTGGGGATTTATCTGCCTTCAATCCCTTCAATTTACCTAACACCACTTCCCTACTAACATGTATTTCGCTCAGTTCCTCCATCTCACTGGACCCTCTGTCCCTTACTATTTCTGGAAGATTATTTATGTCCTCCTTAGTGAAGACAGAACCAAAGTAATTACTCAATTGGTCTGCTATGTGATATGTCAGTGATAATAAACCTGTCTTGGATAGTTCATTGGCTGGGAAGTGTTTGGGATATTGAAATATGATTAAATAGGAAGTTTACCAAAATGTGTTGTTACTAACCTGGAAAAAGTGACAGTACAGTCATCAGAGTCCCAACCAGACGGTTCACCGGTGACAAGTAAAACAGAACCTGAAAAGACAGTAGCTGTTTTACCAACTCACTCAAAACAAATGCAACAAATCTTAAATCATGAACAATCTGTATAATAAATGTAATCGTTTATGCTTTGTCATAGATTAACACTGGCACACCTCAGCGGTGTGTGCTTAGCCCACTGCTCTAATCCCTCTATACCCATGACTGAGATATAGCTCAAATACCATCTCTAAGTTTGCTGATGATACAACCATTGTTGGTAGAATCAGATGGAGATGAGAGGGTGTGCAGGAGAAATACCAGCTAGTTGACTGGTGTTGCAGCAATAACCTTGCACTCAATGTCAGTAAGAGGAAAGAGCTAATTATGAACTTCAGGAAGGGTAAGACGAGGGAACACGAACCAATCCTCAAAGAGAGATCAGAAGTGTAATGAGTAATTTCAAGTTCCTGGGTGTCAAGATCTCTGAGTATCTAACTTGGTCCCAACATATCAATGTAGCTATAAAGGCAACAAGAAAGTGGCTATGTTTTATTAGGAGTTTGAAGAGATTTGGTTTGTCACCTAAACCACTCAAAAACTTACAACAGGCTGCTTCACTGTCTGGTATGGGGGTGGGGGAGGGCTACTGAACAGGACAGAAAGCTACAGAAAGTTGTAAAATTAGTCAGCTCCATCTTGGGTACTAGCCTCTGTAGTACCCAGAATGTCTTCAAGGAGCGGTGCCTCAGAAAAGCAGCATCCATTATTAAGGACCTCCAGCACCCAGGGCATGCCCTTTTCTCACTGTTACCATCAGGTAGGAGATACAGAATCCTGAAGACACACACTCAGCGATTCAGGAACAGCTTCTTCCCCTCTGCCATCCAATTCTGAGACTGACATTGAACCCATGAACACTACCTCACTTTGCTTTTAAAATACATATTACTTTTGTTTATGCACAATTTCTAATCTATTTACAATACAAATTATAGCGATTTAAACTAATATGGCAGGGGGATGGGAACCAGTATGATAGAACTGAGGATAAGCCAGCAGGTTTACAAGTAGATGATGTAATATGTAATATGAACGCAAGGAAGGACAAGCCAATGATTGGGTACAACTGCAGACAGAGCAAAGCATTAGGTTGTACCACAGAGCCAAAATTCATAAGGCAAAGAATACAGGACTGAAGACATTGCATTTAAATGGGCATAGCACTCGGAATAAGGTGGACAAATGTGTGGCGCATCACTGAGTCATGGCTGAAAGAAGGTCAAAGTTGGGAGTTTAATATCAAAGGATATACTTTGTATTGAAAGGACAGGCAGGAAGGCATAAGTGGTGGTGTGGTTTCATTAGTAAGAGGTGGAATTAAAGAGTGACATAGGGCCAGAGAATGTTGAATCTTTGTGGGTGGAGTTAAGAAACTGTAACAGTAAAAATAACCATTATGAGAATCATAAATAGGACTCCAAATAGTAGCCAAGATGTGGGGTTGAGATCGCAAAGGAAGCTGATAAAGGTATGTAATAAGGGTGATGTCACAATTGTAATGGGGGACTTCAATATGCAAGGAGATTGGGAAAATCAGGTTGGTGTCAGATCACAAGACAGAGAATTTGTTGAATGCCTATGAGTTGGCTTCCTAGTGCAGCTTGTGTTCAAGCCTACTAAGGGAAAGGCTATCTTAGATTGGGTGTTGTGTGATAACCCAGATTTTATTAGTCAGCTTAACACAAAGGAACCCTTAGGAGGAAGTGATTCTAATATGATTGAATTCATACTGCAGTTTGAGAGGGAGAAGCACATGTTACATGTATCAGTATCGCAATGGAATAAAGGGAATTACAGAGCCAAAAGAGAGGAGCTTGCCGTGGTGGATTGGAGGGGGATACTGGCAGAGATGATGGCAGAACAGAGGTGGCTGAGGTTTCTGGAAATAATTCACAAGGCACAGGATAGTAATGTCCCACAGAAGAAGTAGTTCTCAAATGGCAGGGGTAGACAACCATGGCTGACAAGGGAAATCAAGGACTGCATAAAACCCAAGGAAAAAGCATATAAGGTAGCAAAAGTGAGTCGGAGTTGGATGTTTGGGAAGGTTTTAAAATCCAACAAAAGACAACTAAAAAAGCTATGAGAAGGAAAAAAGTAATATATGAGGGTAAACTAGCCAATAATATATTGGACTATTGGAAAATGATGCTGGTGAGGTAGTAATGGGGGACAAAGAAATGGCAGATGAACTTAATAAGTATTTTGCTTCAGTCTTTACTGTGGAAGATACTAGCTGTATGCCAGAGGTCCGTGAGTGTCAGGAAGCAGGAGTGAGTGCCATTGCTATTACAAAGGAAAAAGTGCATGGTAATCTCAAAAGTCTTAGAATCGATAAGTCACTTGGACCAGATGGACTACATCCCAGACTCCAGAAAGAGGTTGCTGAAGAGACAAATTTGCAATGGGAATAAAGGGGGCTTTTTCTGGTTGGCTGCCAGTGACTAGTGGTGTTCCCCAGGGGTCATTATTTGAACCGTTATTTTTCACATTGTTTGTTAATGATTTAGATAGTGAAATTGATGGCTTTGAGGCAAAGTTTGCAGATAATACATAGATAGGTGGAAGGGTAGGTAATGCTGAGGAAGCAATGCGATTGCAGTAGGACTTAGACGAGTTGGAAGAATGGGCGAAAATGTGGCAGATGGAATTCAGTGTTGGGAAATGTATAATAATGCAGTTTGGTAAAAGGAACTATAGTGCAGACTATTATATAAATGGGCAGAGAATTCAAACATCAGAGATGCAGAGGGACTTAGGAGTCCTCGTGCAATACTCCCAGAAGGTTAATTTACAGCTTGAGTCTGTGGTAAAGAAGGCAAATGCAATGTTGGCATTTATTTCAAGGGGAATAGAATACAAAAACAAGGAGATAATGCTGAAGCTTTATAAGACACTAGTCATGCCATACTTGGAGTAACATCAGCAGTTTTGGCCCTCTTAACTCAGAAAGGATGCATTGTCATAGGACAAAGTTCAGATAAGTTTCACAAGGATAATTTGGCAACTTTGGGCTTGTTTGTTGTTCAGCCATTAGGGGAGGGAGGGGAATGTTGTTAAGTTTGTTGTTCAGTCGTTAAGTCGAGTCCAACTCTTCGCGACCTCATGGACCATAAGGTCCATAGGGTTTTCATGGCAAGATATGGAATTAGACTGCCAGGCCTTTCTTCCACGCAGATACTGCTGCTGCCCAGGCTGGGATCCTGCTGGGTTTGGACTCAGGACCATTTGCCTTGAGTCCAATGCTGATGCCACTACACCACCAGCTGGACTTGTACTCATTAGAATTTAACAGAACCCAAAGGGATCTCACCGGAATCCACCAAATGTTGAAAGGACTAGATAGGGTGGATTTGGAGTGATGTTTCCTATGGTGGGGGTATCCAGCACTAGAGGGCACGGCCTCAAAATTGAGGGATGACCTTTTAGAACATAAGTAAGGAGGAATTTTTTTTAGTCAAAGACTGGTGAATCTGTGGAATGCTCTGCCACAGACTGCAATGGAGGCCAAGTTCATGGGTATATTCACAGTGGAAGTTGATAGTTTCCTGAATGGTTGAGATATAGTGAGAGGACAGGTGCATGGGATTGAATGGGATCTGGTATCTGCCATGATAAAATGGTGGAGAGGACTCGATGGGCTGAATGGCCTAATTCTGCTCCTATGTCGTATGGTCTTATACTTACTGTTGTAACACCCTGGAAAAGGTTTCACTGCTAACATAATGGTCTTTTTGTAGAAGCAGTGTTCGGGTTATGGTCAGAGATAATAGGAGACGAACAACAAGCACCTCTGCTCCGTCCACCACAACAGACCAGATCTTCCAGTTGCCACCCACTTCAACTCTGCTTCACGTTCCCATTCGGATATGTCCATACATGGCTTCCTCTATTGCCATGATGAGGCCAAACTCAGGTTGGAGGAGCAACACCTCATATATTGTCTGGGTAGTCTCCAGCCTCTTGGCACGAGCACTGAATTCTCCAACTTCAAGTAATTCTCTCCCCTTCCTTTCCCCCATCCCAGTTTCACTCTGCCCCCTCCTCCAGCTGCCTATCACCTCCCTCATGGTTCCGCCTCCTTCTACTACCCATTGTGCTTTCCCCTATTCTTTCTTCACCTTTCCTGCCTATCCCCTCCCTGCTTCCCCTCCCCCACCCCTTTATCTTTCCCCTTACTGGTTTTTCACCTGGAACCTACCAGCCTTCTCCCTCCCACCCTCATCCCACCTTCTTTATCGGGCCCCTGCCTCCTCCCTCTTCAGTCCTGACGAAGGGTCTCGGCCCGAAACGTTGACGGTTTGTTTCCACGGATGCTGCCCGACCTGCTGAGTTCCTCCAGCGTGTTGTGCGTGTTGCTTTGATCCCAGCATCTGCAGAGTATTTTGTGTTTACCAGATTCCCATGAGTGAGGCTGACAAAGAGAAGATGTCATTTATATGTCCACTGGGATTCTTTCAGTTTGAAAGGGTGCCAGGACATATCGGGAACCCCCGCAACCTTCCAGCATGTCATGGAAAAAATGGTGGGGGATATGAACTTTCTGAGGTATTGGTGTATCTGGATGACCTCACAGTGTTTGAATCCACCTTGGAGGAACATGAAGCGAGGCTACTATTGCTGCTGGGCATTAAATTATCTGCATTAAATTCCATCTGCCATTTTCGGGCCCATTTTTCCAATTAGTCCAGATCCCTCTGCAAGCTTTGAAAGCCTTCCTCGCTGTCCACAACACCTCCAATCTTCGTGTCATCAGCAAACTTGCTGATCTAATCATTGATATAGACAACAAACAACAATGATCCCAGCACAGATCCCTGAGGCACACCACTAGTCACAGGCCTCCAGTCTGAGAAGCAATCATCCACTACCACTCTCTGTCTCCCACACAGCCAATTTCGAATCCAGTTTACAACCTCTCCATAGATACCTAGTGTCTGAACCTTCTGAACTAACCTCCCATGTGGGACCATGTCAAAGGCCTTACTAAAGTCCATGTAGACAACATCCACAGCCTTTCCTTCAACTACTTTCTTGGTAACCTCCTCGAAAAACTCTACAAGATTCATTAAACACGATCTACCACACACAAAGTCATGATGACTATCCTTAATCAGCCCTTGGCTGTCCAAATACTTGTATATCCGATCTCTCAGAACACCTTCCAATAATTTACCTACTACTGATGTCAGGCTCACCGGCCTGTAGTTACCTGGTTTACTTTTGGAGCCTTTTTAAAACAACGGAACAACATGAGCTACCCTCCAATCCTCCAGCACTGCACCCATGGCTAAGGACACTTTAAATAGTTCTGCGAGGGCCCCTGTAATTTCTACACTAGTCTCTTTCAAGGTCCGAGGAAATATCATGTCAGGCCCGGGGGATTTATCTACCTTTATTCGCTGTAGGGCAGCAAGCATCTCCTCCTCTTTAATCTATATATGTTCCATGACACTACTACTTGTTTCCCTTCCTTCCATATATGCTATGCCAGTTTCCTGAGTAAATACTGATGCAAAAAAACAAAAAGATCTCCCCCATCTTGTGAGGCTCCACACATAGACGACCACTTTGATCTTCTAGGGGACCAATTTTGTCCCTTACTATCCTTTTACTCTTAATATACTTGTAGAAACCCTTCCAGTTTACCTTCACATTATCTGCCAGAGCAACCTCATATCTTCTTTTTGCCTTCATGATTTAGTATTTTCTTAGATTTTCGATACTGTTCAAGTACCTCATTTGTTCCTTATTGCCTATACCTGGAAAACTCCTCTCTTTTTCTTAACCAGATCGCCAATATCCCTTGAAAACGAAGGTTACCTATGCCTGTTAACTTTGCCTTTAATCCTGGCAGGAACATGCAAATTCTGCACTCTCAAAATTTCACCTTTGAAGGCCTTCCACTTACTGAACACATCCTTGCCAGAAAACAACTTATCCCAATCCACTCTTCCTAGATTCTTTCTCATTTCCACAAAATTGGCCCTTCTCCAATTTAGATCGAACCTCAATTCGAGGACCAGATCAATCCTTATCCATAATTAACTTGAAACTAATGACATTATGGTCACTGGACCCAAAATGTTCCCCTGCACATACTTCTGTCACCTAACCTGTCTGGTTCTCTAATAGGAGATCAAGTATTGCATCCTCTCTCGTAGGTACCTCTATATATTCATTTAGAAAACTTTCCTGAACACATCTGACAAACTCCAAGCCATCTAGCCCTTTCACAGTGTGGGAGTCCCAGTATATATGTGGAAAGTTAAAATCCCCTACTATTACAACTTTCTGTTTCTTACTTCAGTCTGCTATCTCTCTACAGATTTGCTACAGTAGAGCCAGGCCTCCCCCTCTGCTTGCCTTCCTATGATACAACGTGTAAGCTTGGACATTCAGTTCCCAACTACAACCGTCCTTCAGGCATGATTCAGTGATGGCCACAACATCATACCTGGCAATCTGTAATAGTGCAACAAGGTCATCCGCCTTATTTCTTGTACTCCGCGCATTGAGATACAACACCTTGACTACCGTATTTGCTACCCTTTTTAATTCTGCATCCCTAATGTACTGATACTCACCCTGTTGGCTGCAACTATGTTCCATTACCTGCCTGCTCTTCCTGACAGTCTGACTGCACGCCATCTTTACTTTTTTTTTAAACCATCCATCCTATACTGAGTCCCATTACTCTGGTTCCCACCCCCCTGCCAAATTAGTTTAAACCCTCCCCAACAGATCTAACAAACCTGCCCACAAGAATATTGGTCCCCCTCGGGTTCAGGTGCAACCCATCACTTTTGAACAGGTCATATCTCCCTCAGAAGAGATCCCAATGATCGAAGAATCTGAAGCCCTGCCCCTTGCACCAGCTTCTCAGCCACACATTTATAGAAACATAGAAACAGAAAATAGGTGCAGGAGTAGGCCATTCGGCCCTTCGAACCTGCACCACCATTCAGTATGATCATGGCTGATCATCCAACTCTAAACCCTGCACCAGCCCTCCCTCCATACCCCCTGATCGCTTTAGCCACAAGGGCCATATCTAACTCCCTCTTAAATATAGCCAATGAACTGGCCTCAACTGTTTCCTGTGGCAGAGAATTCCACAGATTCACCACTCTCTGTGTGAAGAAGTTTTTCCTAATCTCGGTCCTAAAAGGCTTCCCCTTTATCCTCAAACTGTGACCCCTCGTTCTGGACTTCCTGAACATCGGGAACAATCTTCCTGCATCTAGCCTGTCCAATCCCTTTCGGATTTTATACGTTTCAATCAGATCCCCCATCAATCTTCTAAATTCCAACGAGTATAAGCCTAATTCATCCAGTCTTTCATCATATGAAAGTCCTGCCATCCCAGGAATCAATCTGGTGAACCTTCTTTGTACTCCCTCTATGGCAAGGATGTCTTTCCTCAGATTAGGGGACCAAAACTGCACACAATACTCCAGGTGTGGTCTCACCAAGGCCTTGTACAACTGCAGTAGTACCACTCTGCTCCTGTACTCGAATCCTCTTGCTATAAATGCCAGCATACCATTCGCCTTTTTCACCGCCTGCTGTACCTGCATGCCCACTTTCAATGACTGGTGTATAATGACACCCAGGTCTCGTTGCACCTCCCCTTTTCCTAATCGGCCACCATTCAGATAATAATCTGTTTTCCTATTTTTGCCACCAAAGTGGATAACTTCACATTTATCCACATTAAATTGCATCTGCCATGAATTTGCCCACTCACCTAACCTATCCAAGTCACCCTGCATCCTCCTCACAGCTAACACTGCCGCCCAGCTTCGTGTCATCCGCAAACTTGGAGATGCTGCATTTAATTCCCTCATCCAAGTCATTAATATATATTGTAAACAACTGGGGTCCCAGCACTGAGCCTTGCGGTACCCCACTAGTCACCGCCTGCCATTCTGAAAAGGTCCCGTTTATTCCCACTCTTTGCTTCCTGTCTGCCAACCAATTCTCTATCCACATCAATACCTTACCCCCAATACCGTGTGCTTTAAGTTTGCACACTAATCTCCTGTGTGGGACCTTGTCAAAAGCCTTTTGAAAACCCAAATATACCACATCCACTGGTTCTCCCCTATCCACTCTACTAGCTACATCCTCAAAAAATTCTATGAGATTCGTCAGACATGATTTTCCTTTCACAAATCTATGCTGACTTTGTCCAATGATTTCACCACTTTCCAAATGTGCTGTTATCACATCTTTGATAACTGACTCTAGCAGTTTCCCCACCACCGATGTTAGGCTAACCGGTCTATAATTCCCCAGTTTCTCTCTCCCTCCTTTTTTAAAAAGTGGGGTTACATTAGCCACCCTCCAATCCTCAGGAACTAGTCCAGAATCTAAAGACTTTTGAAAAATTATCACTAATGCATCCACTATTTCTTGGGCTACTTCCTTAAGCACTCTGGGATGCAGACCATCTGGCCCTGGGGATTTATCTGCCTTTAATCCCTTCAATTTACCTAACACCACTTCCCTACTAACATGTATTTCCCTCAGTTCCTCCATCTCACTGGACCCTCTGCCCCCTACTATTTCCAGAAGATTATTTATGTCCTCCTTAGTGAAGACAGAACCAAAGTAATTATTCAATTGGTCTGCCATGTCCTTGATCCCCATAATCAATTCACCTGTTTCTGTCTGTAGGGGACCTACATTTGTCTTAACCAATCTTTTTCTTTTCACATATCTATAAAAGCTTTTACAGTCAGTTTTTATGTTCCCTGCCAGTTTTCTGTCAAATCATCCTGTTTCTACCCTCACTGGTGTGTGGTACAGACAGCAATCCAGGAATTACTACCCTGGAAGTCCTGATTCTCAGCTTTCTACCTAGCTTTCTAAATTCTCTAAATATGACCTGTCTACAACCACTCTTTGCCTTTTGTGGGCAAGCCAGTTCTGGATCCACAAAGCAATGTCCCCTTGGATCCCATGCCTGCTTACTTTCTCAATAAACCTTGCATGGGGTACCTATCAAATGCCTTGCTGAAATCCATATATACTATATCTACTGCTCTTCTTTCATCAACATATTTAGTCACATCCTCAAAAAATTCAACCAGGCTCGTAAGGCACAACCTGCCCTTGACAAAGCCAAGCTGACTATTCCTAATCATATTATACCTCTCCAAATGTTCATAAATCCTGCCTCTCAGGATCTTCTCAATCAACTTACCAAGCACTGAGGTAAGACTCACTGGTCTATAATTTCCTGGGCTATCTCTACTCCTTTTCTTGAATAAGGGAACAACATCTGCAACCCTCCAATCCTCTGGAACCTCTCCCGTCCCCATTGATGATGCAAAGATCATTGCCAGAGGCTCAGCAGTCTCCTCCCTCACCTCCCGCAGCAGCCTGGGGTACATCTCATCTGGTCCCGGCGACTTATCCAACTTGATGCTTTCCAAAAGCTCCAGCACATCCTCTGTCTTAATATCTGCATGCTCAAGCTTTTCAGTCTGCTGCAAATCATCACTACAATCACCAAGATCCTTTTCCATAGTGAATACTGAAGTAAAGTACCTCTGCTATTTCCTCCGGTTCCATACATACTTTCCCACTGTCACACTTGATAGGTCCTATTCTTTCACGTCTTATCCTCTTGCTCTTCACATACTTGTAGAATGCCTTGGGGTTTCCTTAATCCTGCCCGATAAGGCCTCCTCATGGGTCCTTCTGGCTCTCCGAATTTCCTTTTGAAGCTCCTTCCTGTTAGCTTTATAATCTTCTGGATCTCTAACATTACCTAGCTCTCTGAACCTTTTGTAAGCTTTTCTTTTCTTCTTGACTAGATTTATTACAGCCTTTGTACACCACAGTTCCTGTACCCTATCATAACTTCCCTGTCTCACTGGAACGTACCTATGCAGAACTCCACACAACTATCCCCTGAACATTTGCCACATTTCTTCCGTACTTTTCCCTGAGAATATGTTTCCAATTTAAGCTTCCAATTTCCTGCCTGATAGCCTCATAATTCCCTTTACTCCAACTAAACCCTTTTTTAACTTGTTTATTCCGATCTCTCTCCAATGCTATTGTAATAAAAGGAGATAGAATTATGATCACTATCTCCAAAATGCTCTCCCACTGAGAGATCTGACACCTGACCAGGTTCATTTCCCAATACCAAATCAAGTACAGCCTCTCCTCTTATAGGCTTATCTACATATTGTGTCAAAAACCTTCCTGAACACACCTAATAAACTCCATCCAATCTAAACCCCTTGCTCTAGGGCAGGGGTCCCCAACCTTTTTTGCACTGCAGACTAGTTTAATATTTACGATATTCTTGCGGACTAGCCGGTGGGCGGGGGGGGGGGTGGTGGTGTTCAAGTTCAACAGTGTGTGACAGAGAAGGAGGAAAGATGCAGCTGACTCATATCATTTCCATAAGACCATAAGACAAAGGAGCAGAAGTCAGCCATTCGGCCCATCGTGTCTGCTCCACCATTTTATCATGAGCTGATCCATTCTCCCATTTAGTCCCACTCCCCCGCCTTCTTTTCATATCACCAAATCATATTGTTTACTTGCGGCCCGGTAGCACATGCTTTGTGACCTGGTATTTGGGGACCACTGCTCTAGAGAGATGCCAATCGATATTTGGGAAATTAAAATCTCCCACCACGACAACTCTGTTATTATTACACCTTTCCAGGATCTGTTTCCCTATCTGCTCCTTGATATCCTTGTTACTACTGGGCGGCCTATAAAAAACACCCAGTGAAGTTATTGACCCCTTCCTGTTCCTAACCTCCACCCACAGAGACTCCGTAGACAAACCCTCCATGACGTCCACCTTTTCTGCAGCCGTGACACTATCTCTCATGTCCTCACTCTCCCATACAGGCCGAAGGTCATCCAGTTGCTGCTCCAGATCCTTAACACGGTCTTGAAGGAGCTGCAGCCCGATGCACTTCACACAGATGTAGTTCCCCGGGAGAGTTCTCCAACATCCAGAATGAAGAACACACAACCGCCATTTACTACAACAGGTATAGTAAGAGAAAAACAAAAAGAAAACCTGAACGTAAGCTTGCCCCGAGCCAACATCTCCTCCGAGCCGAAGCCTGACGCTTCTGCTGGCCTACTCCCGACAATGGCAGTTGATAGGGCCTCTACAATGGCCAAATGCCTGCGAAGTTCTCCTTTTAAATTAGCGTCGCCGACCTGCAAGAAACCTCTTCACAGTGCTCTGCTCCCACCACTGATGGTGCCTCTGCCCTATCCCCCTAAACTCACTGCACTCTACCCCTCTCCTGCCTATGTCATTGGTACCAACATGTACCACGACCTCTGGCTGCTCAGCCTCCCCTGCCACCGCTCAGAGATATCCTGGACCCTAGCAACTGGGAGACAACACACTATTATGGTGCCTCTTTTGCTGGCACAGATTCTCCTATCTGGCCCCCTAACTATCAAGACCCCTATGACTATTGCTCCGCCTGACTTCACCCTTCCATTCTGAGACTCAGAGCTGACTGCAGTGCTATTGGTCTGGCTGCTGCTGCCTTGCCCAGAAAGGTCATCCCCCACAGCAGTATCCAAAGGGTACTGTGTCTTGGTCCCTTCTGGCAATCCCCCACCTTGCTAGTTACCTCAGGAACTGGGCCTCAATCCCCTTGTTGAATTTCCAATCATTCCCAGGTTCCACTAACTACACACACCTGCTTTCCACCAGAAAATGCAGGATAAAGACCCTGTGATCACAACAAGGAGCTGCCAGTTTGTTGGTCGACTCTAGTGTGAGTAAACCTCAATTCCTGATTCCTGAGAACTGTCAGTTCTAAAATCCGCATCGTTTCCTGGATACTCTACGTGACCCTTGTCTCTGTGTAAAGACTCTCTTGGATACTGGTTCCCCGTTCACGGCGGTGCTCACGACTCTGCCTCAGCGCCTGTGTCCTGCACTTGAGTTCGTCGCCAGCCACATCCTTGCAACATACTGTTGCTGAGGGGAATGGCCACAGGAGGACCCTGCACTGACATCCTTCTCCCTTTACCTCTTTTCCCTTATCGCTTTTTTAGTTGCCTTTTGTTGGAATTTAAAAGCTTCCCAATCATCCAATTTCCTACTCACTTTTGCTACTTTATATACCTTTTCCATGGCTTTTATGCAGTCCTTAACCCTCTCTGTCAGCCACAGTTGCCTATCTCTGTCATTTGAGAACAACTTCCTCCGCAGGACATCTGTTCTGCGATTTGTAAGCTTGAAACTTCAGCCATCTCTGCTCTGCCATCATCCCCACCAGTATCCTCCTCCAATCCACTTGGGCAAGCTCCTCTCTCATGCCTCTGTAATTTCTTTTATTCCATTGCAATATTGATACATCTGATTTATGCTTTTCCTTCTCAAATTACAGGATGAATTGAATCAGATTATGATCACTGCCTCCTAAGGGTTCCTTTACATTAAGCTCCCTAATAAGATCTGGGTTATTACACAACACCCAATCAAAGACAGCTTTCTCCAAGTAGGCTCAAGCACAAGCTGCTCTAAAAAGCCATCTCGTAGGCATTTAACAAATTCCCTCTTTTGTGATCCGACACCAACCTGATTTTCCTCATCCCCTTGCATATTGAAGTCCTCCATTACAATTGTGACAGTATCCTTATCACATGCCTTTTCCAGCTCCCTTTGCAATCTCAACCCCTCATCTTGGCTACCATTTAGAGGCCAAGATATGATTCCCATAACGTTTTTTGTACCCTTGCAATTTCTTAACCCTACCCACAAAGATTCAACATTCTTGAACTCTACGTCACCTCTTTCTAAAGAGGTAATTCCATCTCTTATCAACAGAGCCACAACACCACCTATGACTTCCTGCCTGTCCTTTCGATACAAAGTATATCCTTTGACATTATGATCCCAACTATAGCCTTTCAGCCACGACTCACTGATGCCCACAACAACATACCATCCAACCTCCGATTCCACCACAAGTTCATTCACCTTATTCCAAATGCTACGCACATTTAAATACAGCACTTTCAGTCTACGTTCTTCGCCCTTTTGAATTTTGCCTCAGTGGTACAATTTAACTCTTTGCTCTGTCTGCATTTGTACCCAATCATTGGCTTGTCCTTCGTTACATTCATGTTACACCCATCATTTACTTGTAAACCTGCTGGCTCAAATTCAGCTCTGTCATCCTGGTTTCCATCCCCTTGCCATATTAGTTTAACCTCTCAACAGCTCTAGTAAATCTGCCCACAGGAATATTGGTCCCTCTCAGAATCAAGTGCAACCCATTCCTTTTGTACAGGTCACACCTGCCCCAGAAGAGGTCCCAATTATCCAGAAATCTGAATCCCTGCCCCCGATCCAATTATTCAGCCATGCATTTATCCTCCACCTCATTCTATTCCTAACCTCATTGTTGCTTGGCATAGGTTAGAAACCATAGAAACCATAGAAACTACAGCACAGAAACAGGCCCTTTGGCCCTTCTTGGCTGTGCCGAACCATTTTCTGCCTAGTCCCACTGACCTGCACACGGACCATATCCCTCCATACACCTCCCATCCATGTATCTGTCCAATTTATTCTTAAATGTTAAAAAAGAACCCGCATTTACCACCTCGTCTGGCAGCTCATTCCATACTCCCACCACTCTCTGTGTGAAGAAGCCCCCCCTAATGTTCCCTTTAAACTTTTCCCCCCTCACCCTTAACCCATGTCCTCTGGTTTTTTTCTCCCCTTGCCTCAGTGGAAAAAGCCTGCTTGCATTCACTCTATCTATACCCATCATAATTTTATATACCTCTATCAAATCTCCCCTCATTCTTCTACACTCCAGGGAATAAAGTCCTAACCTATTCAACCTTTCTCTGTAACTGAGTTTCTCAAGTCCTGGCAACATCCTTGTAAACCTTCTCTGCACTCTTTCAACCTTATTTATATCCTTCCTGTAATTTGGTGACCAAAACTGAACACAATACTCCAGATTCGGCCTCACCAATGCCTTATACAACCTCATCATAACATTCCAGCTCTTATACTCAATACTTCGATTAATAAAGGCCAATGTACCAAAAGCTCTCTTTACGACCCTATCTACCTGTGACGACACTTTTAGGGAATTTTGTATCTGTATTCCCAGATCCCTCTGTTCCACTGCACTCCTCAGTGCCTTACCATTAACCCTGTATGTTCTACCTTGGTTTGTCCTTCCAACGTGCAATACCTCACACTTGTCAGTATTAAACTCCATCTGCCATTTTTCAGCCCATTTTTCCAGATGGTCCAAGTCCCTCTGCAAGCTCTGAAAACCTTCCTCACTGTCTACTACACCTCCAATCTTTGTATCATCAGCAAACTTGCTGATCCAATTTACCACATTATCATCCAGATCATTGACATAGATGACAAATAACAATGGACCCAGCACTGATCCCTGTGGCACACCACTAGTCACAGGCCTCCACTCAGAGAAGCAATTCTCAACCACCACTCTCTGGCTTCTTCCATTGAGCCAATGTCCAATCCAATTTACCACCTCTCCATGTATACCTAGCGACTGAATTTTCCTAACTAACCTCCCGTGCGGGACCTTGTCAAAGGCCTTACTGAAGTGCATGTAGACAATATCCACTGCCTTCCCGTCATCCACTTTCCTGGTAACCTCCTCGAAAAACTCCAACAGATTGGTCAAACATGACCTACCACGCACAAAGCCATGTTGACTCTCCCTAATAAGCCCCTGTCTATCCAAATGCTTGTAGATTCTGTCTCTTAGTACTCCCTCCAATAATTTACTTACTACTGACGTTAAACTCACTGGCCTATAATTTCCCGGATTACTTTTCGATCCTTTTTTAAACAACGGAACAACATGAGCCACTCTCCAATCCTCCGGCACTTCACCCGTAGACAGCGACATTTTAAATATTTCTGCCAGGACCCCCGCAATTTCAACACTGGTCTCCTTCAAGGTCCGAGGGAACACCCTGTCAGGTCCTGGGGATTTATCCACTTTAATTTTCCTCAAGACAGCAAGCACCTCCTCCTTTTCAATCTGTACAGTTTCCATGATCTCACTACTTGTTTCCCTTAATTCCATAGACTTCATGCCAGTTTCCTTCGTAAATACAGACACAAAAAACTTATTTAAAATCTCTCCCATTTCCTTTGGTTCCGCACATAGCCGACCACTCTGATCTTCAAGAGGACCAATTTTATCCCTTACAAACCTTTTGCTCTTAATATATCTGTAAAAGCTCTTTGGATTATCCTTCACTTTGACTGCCAAGGCAACCTCATGTCTACTTTTAGCCCTCCTGATTTCTTTCTTCAGTATTTTCTTGCACTTCTTATACTCCTCAAGCAACTTATTTACTCCCTGTTTCCTATACATGTCATACAACTCCCTCTTCTTCTTTATCAGAGTTGCAATATCCCTTGAGAACCAAGGTTCCTTATTCCTATTTACTTTGCCTTTAATCCTGACAGGAATATACAACCTCTGCACTCTCAAAATTTCTCCTTTGAAGGCTTCCCAGCTACCAATCACATCTTTGCCAGAGAACAACCTGTCGCAATCCATGCTTTTTAGATCCTTTCTCATTTCTTCAAATTTGGCCTTCTTCCAGTTCACACCTCAACCTTAGGACCAGATCTATCCTCGTCCATGATCAAGTTGAAACTAATGGTGTTATGATCACTGGAACCAAAGTGCTCCCCTACACAGACTTCCGTCACTTGTCCCAACTCGTTTCCTAACAGGAGATCCAATATTGCATCCCCTCTAGTTGGTCCCTCTATATATTGATTTAGAAAACTTTCCTGAACACATTTTACCAACTCTAAACCATCTGGACCTCTAACAGTATGGAAGTCCCAGTCAATATATGGAAAATTAAAATCCCCTACCACCACAACTTTATGTTTCCTGCAGTTGTCTGCTATCTCTCTGCAGATTTGCTCTTCCAAGTCTCGTTAACTATTGGGTGGTCTGTAATACGATCCCACTAATGTGGCCTACCTTTCCTGTTTCTCAGCTCCACCCATAAGGACTCAGTAGACAAGCCCTCTAATCTGTCCTGCCTGAGCACTGCTGTAATATTTTCCCTAACAAGCAATGCTACTCCCCCACCTTTCATTCCTCTGCCTTGATCACATCTGAAACATCGGAATCCCGGAATATTAAGCTGCCAGTCCTGCCCCTCCTGTAGCCAAGTTTCAGTCCCAAGGTTGTAGTCCCGAGATTACTAACCTTGAGGTCCTGCTTCTCAGCTTCCCTATATTCTTTTTTCAGGACCTCCTCCTTTTTTCTTCCTTTGTCATTGGTACCAATATGTACCATGGCTTTTGGCGGCTTACCCTGCCTTTACAGGATATTGTGGACGTGTCTAAAGACATCTCCGACCCTGGCATCTGGAGGGAAGTTATTGCTAAGGAAGCAATGTGCAGAAGGACTTAGACAAATTGGAAGAATGGGCAAAAAAGTGGAAGATGGAATACAGGCAACACACATCAAAGTTGCTGGTGAACACATGGAATACAGATGGAATACAGTGATGGGGAATATGATAATGCAGACTATTATCTAAATAGGGAGAAAATTCAAACATCAGAGGTGCAGAGGGACCGGAGTCCTCATGCAAGACTCCCAGAGGGTTAACTTACAGGTTAAGTCTGTGGTAAAGAAGGCAAATACAATGTTGCTGGAGTATTGTCAACATATTTAGGCCCCTTATCTTAGAAATGTGTGCTGTTATTGGAGAGAGTCCAGAGGAGGTTCGCAAAGATGATTCTGAGAATGAAGGAGTTAACATATGAGGAGCGTTTAGCAACTTTGGACCTGTACTCACTGGAATTTAGAAGAATGTGGAGATGATCTCATTGAAACCTACCAAATGTTGAAAGGGCTAGATAAAGTGGATGTGGAGAGGATGTTTCCTTCGGTTGGAGTGTCCAGAACTAGAGGGCACAGCTTCAAAATTAAAACAGTGTTAAGAAGGAATTTTTTTAACCAAAGAGTAGTGAATCTGTACTACTCACACTACTTTTCTTAGGCACTGGTATAATTGTTGTCTTTTTGAAGCAAGTGGAACTTCCAACATAGCAGTAAGAGGTTGAAAATGTCCTTGAATATTCCCATTTGATAGTTGGCACAAGTTTTTTGAACCTTACCAGTTACTCCATCGGGGCCTGCCATTCTCCCTCCTTAAAGACAGCCTAACATTGGCCTCTGAGTCCGAGATCACAGGGTTACTGGATGCAGCGGAATTCTTCACAGATGTAGTTATACTCTCCCTTTCAAAGTGGGCATCGAAGCCTTTGAGCTCATCTGGTAGTGAAGGATGGCTGCCATTGATGCTATTGGGTTTCGCTTTGCAGGAAGTAATGTCTTCCAAACCCTACCAGAGTTGATATGCATCCAATGTCACCTGCAATTTCACTCTGAATTGTCTCTTCACTCTTGAAATAGGCCTCTGCAAGTCATTTCTGTTTTTTTTTTAAACAGACCTGGGTTACGAGACTTGTACACCACAGATCTAGCCCGAGCAGATGACATATCTCCTGGTTCATCCACAGCTTTTGGTTTGGAAATGTACAAGTTTTTGTAGGCACGCACATGTGCACACAGGTTTTAATGAAGTCAGTAACAAATTCAGAATAATCCAAATTCAGAGATAAACCACTGTATAGAGTGAAGTCCACCGATTCAAAGCAGTCCTGTAAGCTCTCCTGTGCCTCCCTTGTCCATATTTTCTTGGTCCTCACTACTGGTGTTGAGATGAGACTTTATACAGGTATACAAAATTATGAAGGGTATAACTAGAGTAAATGCAAGCAGGCTTTTTGCACTGAGTTGGGTAGATTTACAACCAGAGGTCATGGGTTAAGGGTGAAAGCTGAGAAATTTAAGGGGAACATGAGGGGAAACTTCTTCCCTCAGAGGGTTGTGAATAAGCTGTCAGCAAAAGTGGCACATGCAGCAAGCTCGATTTCAAGAGAAGTTTGGATAGGTACATGCATAGTGTTCTATGACTATATAGTAGGGATATGGAGGGTTATGATCCCAGTGCAGGTCGATGGGAGTTGGCAGCTTAAATGGTTTAGCATGACTATATGGGCCAAATGGCCTGCATCTGCACTGCACGTCTCTATGCCTCTGACTAAAGTGTTTCAAGAAGGTTCTAACAACATCTTCACAAGAACACTGATGGTAAGAATTTGCTTTGCCAATGATAGCCACATTGCGAATAATAAGATTCCACTGCATTTCAGCAAAGTATAATTAAATATTTGAAGTTGGAAAGCTCTGATGCATTGCAGTGATTCTGAGTAGTGCCATCAACCTGCACCTGGGCCATAGCCCTCCATACATCTCCCATTCATATATTTGTCCAAAGTTCTCTTAAACGTTGAAATTGACCCCACATCCACCACTTCTGCTGGCAGCTAATTCCACACTCTCACCACTCTCCGAATAAAGTGGTTTCTCATCATGTTCCCCTTAAACTTCTCAACTTTCACCTTTAACCCACAATCTCTGGTTCTAATTTAACCCAACCTCAGTGGAAAAATCCTGCTTGCATTAACCCTGTCTTCTCTCCTCATAATTTTTTATGCCTCTATCAAATCTCCCCTCATTCTCCTATGCTCCAGGGGATAAAGTCCTGACCTATTCAACTTTTTCCTATAACTCAGGTCCCTTGTCCTGACAACATCCTGTAACCTAATTTTTTTATTGTCAAATCAGTGAACACTCCTGTATACACAAGTATTCTGAACACAAGAGAAAAATGTACAAGTATCAGCAATTTAAGACTCGCCAGGCTACTTACCCTTTTCTCTAAAAGAATCATTTTGAAGAGAATTATTATCTGCAAAAACAAAAGCCTCAGATAAATATTTTATTAAAACCACAGAATATAACTATTAGTGAATTTGTGATAACAATGGGTGAATTTTCAACAAATAATTCATTACAAAATTTGTACTAATATAGCACTAAAATATTCCATCACCTTTTCTGCACATAGCACAAGAACAGGTTTTTCTTCCCACAATGTCTGAACCAACCAAAATGACAAATTAAACAAACCTCTCTACCCCAATAAAATAGATTGCTCCATTCCCGTGTTTTCATTCACCTGACTAAATGCCTCTTAAATACCACTATCATGTCTGTTTCCATTGCACACATCTTTAAATTTCCCCCTCTTTCTGCCCTAGGAAAAGGACCCTGTATACCCTATCTATGCATCTGATTATTTTATGAACCTCCATCAAGTCTCCCGGCAGTCTCCAATGCTGCAAAGAAATTAATTTAAGTTTGATTCACATTTCCTCACAGTTAATACTCTATAATCCAGGCAGCACACTGGTGAATCTCTTCTGTTGCTCTCTGAAGACTCCACATATTGAGGATGTGACTAAATACATTGATGAAGGAAGAGCAGTAGATGTAGTGTATATGGATTTCAGCAAGGCATTTGATAAGATACTCCATGCAAGTGAGGAGGAATGGGATCCAAGGGGACATTACTTTGTGAATCCAGAACTGGTTTGCCCACAGAAGGCAAAGAGTGGTTGCAGATGGGTCATATTCTGCATGGAGGCCAGTGACCAGCGGTGTGCCTCAGGGATCTGTTCTGGGACCCCTTCTCTTCGTGATTTTTATAAATGACCTGGATGATGAAGTGGAGGGATGGCTTAGTAAGTTTGCTGATGACACAAAGGTTGGGGGTGTTATGGATAGTGTGGAGGGCTGTCAGAGGTTACAACGGGACATTGATAGGATGCAAAACTGGGCTAAGTGGCAGATGGAGTACAACCCAGATAACTGTGAAGTGGTTCATTTTGGTAGGTCAAATATGATGACAGAATATAGTATTAATGGTAAGACTCTTGGCAGTGTGGAGGATCAGAGGGATCTTGGGGTCTGAGTCCTGTTAAGGAGTGATCAGGACTGCATACCATACTCCAGTGTGGCTTAATCAGTTATATGGAGCTGCACATTTACATCCTGGCTCTTATACACAATGCCCCCACCAATGAAGCTTCTTCACTATCCTATCTAGTTGTAATGCTACTTTCAAGGAACTTGTGAAGTCTACAATCAATTCTTTGATCTTACTGACATTGGGTCAGAGGTTGTTGTTATTACACCACTCAGCCAAGTTTTCAGTCTCCCTCCTATATGCTGATTAATCACCCCCTTTGATACAACCCACAACAGTGTATCATCAGCTAACGTGTATATATTGTTGGAGCTGTACTTTGCCACTCAGTCATAGGTGTAAAGCAAGTAGAGCAGAGGACTGAGTATACATCCCTGCAATACTCCTGTCGATAGGTGGTTAAGGCGGCTTATGAAGTGCTTGTTTTTAATAGTTGAGGCATTGAGTTCAAAAGTCAGGAAGTTATGTTGCAACTTTTTAAAACTCTGGTTAGGGTCGGGTTAACTCTGGAGTATGGTCAGTCCTGATGAAGGGTCCGGGCCCTTCACTCTTACTTGAGTGTTTACTCATTTAGACCTTAAGACCATAACACGTTAGAAGTAGAATTAATCCATTTGGCCTATCCAGTTTGCTCCACCATTTAATCATGGGCTGATCCTTTTTTTTTCCCCCTCCTCAGCCCCATTCCCCAGCCTGCTCCCCATAATCAAGAATCTGTCAAGCTCCAACTTAAATACACACAACGACCTGGCCTCCACAGCTGCCTGTGGTAGTAAGTTCCACAAATTCACCACCCTCTGGCTAAAGAAATTTCTCACCACCTCTGTTTTTAATGGACGCCCCTCTATCTTGAGGCTATCTCTTGTCCTAGACTCCCCCACCATGTGAAACATCCTTTCCAGATCTACTCAGTCGAGACTTTTCAACATTTGAAAAGTTTCAACGAAATCCCCCCCTCATCCTTCTAAATTCCAGCAAGTACACAACCAGAGCTATCGAACATTCCTCATATGATAATTCCCAGAATCATCCTTGTGAACCTCGTCGGGACCCTCTCCAATGCCAGCACATCTTTTCTTAGATGAGAAGCCAAGAACTGTTAACAACATTCAGGGTGAGGCCTCACCAATGCCTTATAAAGCCACAGCATCACATCCCTGCTCTTGTATTCTAGACCTCTTGAAATGAATGCAAACATTGCATTTGCCTCCTCACCACCAACTCTACCAGCAAGTTAACCTTTAGGGTTTTCTACACAAGGAGTCCCAAGTCCTTGTGCAACTCAGAGTTTTGGATTTTTCCCCGTTTAGAAAATAGTCTGCACATTTATTTCTACTACCAAAGTGCATGACCATGCATTTTCCAACATTGTACTTCATTTGCCACTTCCTTGCCCATTCTCCTAATCTGTCTAAGTCCTTTGGCACCCTTCCTGTTTCCTCAACACTACATCTAATACATCTCAACAATCTTTGTATCATCGGCAGATTTGACAACAAAGCCATCTATTCCATCATCTAAATCACTGATATACAGTATAAGTTGTCCCACCGACCCTTGTAGAACACCACTAGTCCCTGGCAGCCTTTTTTTCCTGTAATACCATGGGCTCTTAACTTGGTAGGCAGCCTCACGTGTGCCATCTTGTCAAAGCCTTCTGAAAATAAAAATATACATTGACTGCATCCCCTTTATGTTCAAAGAATTCCAACATGTTTGTCACCCAAGATTTTCCCTGAAGGAAGCTATGTGGACTTTGTCCTATCTTGTCCTGTGTCACTCCACATCCTCATCCTTTAACAATTGACACCAACATCTTCCCAACCACTGAGGTCAGGCTAATTGGTCTATAATTTCCTTTTTGCTGCCTTCCTCCTTTCCTAAAGAGTGGAGTGATAGTTGCAATATTCCAGTCCTCTGGCACGAGGCCAGAGTCCAATGATTTTTGAAAGATCATTACTAATGCCTCCAAAATCTCTATCACTATCTCTTTCAGAACCCTAGAGTGCAGTTCATTTGGTTCGGGTAACTTATGTACCCTTAGGTCTTTCAGCATTTTGAGCACCTTATTTCTCTGCATTCATTTTCTAATTGTCCTATATTCACTCTCATCTTCTTTTAAAAATTGTTTTTGTACATACTTGAAAAAGCTTTTACTATCCACTTTGGTATTGTTAGCTAGCTTGCTTTCATATTTCAACTTTTGCCTCCTAATGATTTTTTCATTATTCTCTGTAGGTTTTTAAAAGCTTCCCAATCATCTGTCTTACCACCAATTTTTGCATTGTTGTATGCCCTCTTTTTTGCTTTTACATTAGCTTTGACTTCCCTTATGAGCCACATTGTAGTATGTTTCCATTTGAGTATTTCTTTGTATTTCGAATACATCTAATATGCACCTTCCTCATTTTTCCCAGAACTGGGCTGAGAAGTGGCAGATGGAGTTCAACGCAGATAAGTGTGAAGCGGTTCATTTTGGTAGGTCAAATTTGAAGACAGAATATGATATTAATGGTAAGACTCTTGGCAGTGTGGAGGATCAGCAAGATCTTGGGGTCCATGAGCATAAGACACACAAAGCTGCTGCGCAGGTTGACAGTGTTGTTAAGAAGGCGTATGGTGTGTTGGCCTTCATCAACCGTGGGACTGAGTTCAAGAGCCATGAGGTAACATTACAGCTATACAAGACCTTAGTTAGACCCCATTGTGTTCAGTTCTGGTCACCACATTACAGGAAGAATGTGGATACTAAAGACAGAGTGCAGAGGAGATTTATAAGGATGTTACCTAGATTGGAAAACATGCCAGACATGAACTTGGCCTTTTCTCCTTGGAGTGACGGAGGATGAGAGGTGACCTGATAGAGGTGTATCAGATGATAAGAGGCATTGATTGTGTGGATGGCCCGAGGCTTTTTCCCAGGGCTAAAATGGCTAACATGAGTGGCGTATAGCTTTAAGGTGCTTGAAAGTAGGTACAAGGGAGATGTCAGATGTAAGAGTGGTGGGTGCATGGAATGCACTGCCAGCGAAGGTGGTAGAGGCAGATACTATAGGGTCTTTTAAGAGACTCATAGGTATATGGAGCTCAGAAAAATAGAAGGCTATGCGGTAGGGAAATTCTAGGCAGTTTCTTGAGTAGGTTATATGGTCAGCACAACAATATGGGCCAAAGGATCTGGAATGCGCTGTAGATTTCTATGTTTCTATTGCCGCTCCGCTGTCATCCTCGCCAGCAGCTCCTTCCAATTTATTTTGGCTAACTCCTCTCTCATAATTTCCTTTACTCCACTGAAACACTGCTATGTCAGATTTTACCTCCTCTCTATCAAATTTCGAGTTAAACTCAATCATATTGTGATTACTGCATCCTAAGGGTTCTTTTACCTTATACTCCCTGATCACCTCAGGTTCATTACATAACACCCAATCCAATATAGCTGAACCCCTAGTAGGCTCAATAACCAACTGCTTTAAAAAGCCATTTTGTAGGAATTAAACAAACTCACTCTCTTGAGATCCATTTCCAACCTCATTTTCCCTATTGACCTGCATGTTGAAATCTCCCTTGACTATCATAACACTGCCGTTTTGATGCACCTTTTCTATTTTCCATTGTAATCTGTGGTCCACATCCCAGCTACTGTTGGAAGGCCTGTATATAACTGCCATCCAATCAGTATATTCCTTTTGATCGGGACTACAGAGCATCGTGGGAGCTGAATTCTGAAGGAAGGCAGTTTTTTTTAAAACTTCAAGTGCAAGAAGGGCGAGACTGCGCAGGCGCGTGACGTCAACAGGACCGCGCAAAGAGTTTAAAAAGGAGACCACCCTATACAGCGGGCAGCTGTCGGAGCGTGCAGCAGAGTGAGCGGTAGCAGAGTGTAGGGCTTTGGCTTCAATGGGCTTCAGCGGTAAACGGGAAGAGGCGAGAGCGAGGCACCAACTCGTTTTTTGTCCCCCCCCCACCCCTTTCGCGAATCGGCCCGGACAGACAGGAACAGCAGGGCTCTCACAGCTAACGGTACGAGCTAACGGTTTAAAAAGTTCGTCTGTTTGGCGAAGTAAGTGGGTGAAGAGACTTATTTTTCCTGTTTCATTCCTGTAGAATTAGGTAGCATGCCTGCAGGGTTAGTGCTTTGTTCAGGGTGTCAGATATGGGAATCCTGGGAGACCTCCAGCCTTCCTGATGGCCACATCTGCGCCAGGTGCACCGAGTTACAGCTCCTCAGAGACCGTGTTAGGGATCTGGAATGCAGCTTGATGACCTACTGCTCATCAGGGAAAGTGAAGAGGTGATAGACAGGAGGTAGTCATCCCTAGGCTACAGGAGTCAGAAAACTGGGTCACTGTCAAGAGAGGGAAGGGAAAAGCCCGGATAGTGGAGAGCACACCTGTGGCTGTCCCCCTCAGCAACAAATATCTTGTTCTGGATGCTGTTGAGGGGGATGACCTGACAGGGGTCGCCCATGGTGACCGGGTCTCTGGCACTGAGCCTGGCACTGTTGTGCAGGAGAGAAGGAGGGAGAAGAGAAATGCAGTAGTCATAGGGGATTCCATAGTCAGGGGAACAGACAGGAGATTCTGTGAGCCTGACAGAGATACCCGCATGGTGTGTTGCCCCCCAGGTGCCAGGGTACAGGATGTCTCGGATCGGGTCCTGAATATTCTAAAGGGGGAGGGTGAGCAGCCAGTTGTCCTGGTACATGTTGGTACCAATGACATAGATAGGACAAAGGAGGAGGTCCTGAAGAGAGATTTCCAGGAGTTAGGAAGGAAGCTGAGAAGCAGGACCTCCAGGGTAGTAATCTCCAGATTGCTACCTGTGCCACGTGCTAGCGAGGGCAAGAATAGTCGGATCAGGCAGATGAATGCGTGGCTGAGACACTGGTGTAGGGGGCAGGGCTTCAGATTCTTGGATAATTGGGATCTCTTCTGGGGGAAGTATGACCTGTTCAAAAAGGACAGGTTACACCTGAACCCGAAGGGGACCAATATCCTGGCAGGAAAGTTTAATAGAGCTGTTAGGGAGGGTTTAAACTAATTTGGCAGGGGGATGGGAACTGGAATGATAGAGCGGAGGAAGGGGAAAACAGAAATAAATCTAAGATAGTGAGCAGTAAAGATGTCAGGAAAGACAGGCAGGTGGTGGGGCAAATTTGTAGCCATTGGGATGAGTTGCAATGCAATAAAGTTGCAGTGAAATCAAAGCAAAAAGTATCAAATACTGGTCTTAAGGTGTTGTACTTAAATGCACGCAGCATAAGGAATAAGGTGGATGATCTTGTTGTACAGCTACAGATTGGCAGGTATGATATTGTGGCCATCACTGAGACCTGGCTAAAGGATGCATGCCTCTGGGAGCTGAACGTCCAAGGATACACGGTGTATCGGAAGGATAGGAAGGTAGGCAGAGGGGGAGGCGTGGCTTTATTGGTAAGAAATGATATTAAATCATTAGAAAGAGGTGATATAGGATCGGAAGGTGCAGAATCTTTATGGGTTGAGCTAAGAAATAGCAGGGGTAAAAGGACCCTGATGGCAGTTACTTATAGGCCTCCAAACAGCTGCAGGGATGTGGACTACAAATTACAACTGGAAATAGAAAAGGCTTGTCAGTAGGGCAGTGTTATGATAATTGTGGGGGATTTTAACATGCGAGTAGATTAGGAAAATCAGGTCAGCACTGGATCTGAAGACAGAGAATTTGTAGAATGTCTGCAAGATGGCTTTTTAGAACAGCTTGTTGTTGAGCCCACTAGGGGATCGGCTGTACTGGATTGGGTATTGTGTAATGAACCGGAGGTGATTAGAGAGATTGAGGTGAAGGAACCCTTAGGAGGCAGTGATCATAACATGATTGCGTTCACTGTGAAATTAGAAAAAGAGAAGCAGAAATCTGATGTGTTGGTATTTCAGTGGAGTAAAGGAAATTACAGTGGCATGAGAGAAGAACTGGCCAAAGTTGACTGGAAAGGGACACTGGCGGGAAAGACAGCAGAGCAGCAGTGGCTGGAGTTTATGCGAGAACTGAGCAATGTGCAAGACAGGTATATTCCAAAAAAGAAGAAATTTTCAAGTGGAAAAAGGATGCAACCATGGTTGACAAGAGAAGTCAAAGCCAAAGTTAAAGCAAAGGAGAGGGCATACGAGGAATCAAAAATTAGTGGGAAGACAGAAGATTGGGAAGTTTTTAAAACCTTACAAAAGGAAACCAAGAAGGTCATTAAGAGAGAAAAGATTAACTATGAAAGGAAGCTAGCAAATAATATCAAAGAGGATACTAAAAGCTTTTTCAAGTATATAAAGAGTAAAAGACAGGTGAGAGTAGATATAGGACCGATAGAATATGATGCTGGAGAAATTGTAATGGGAGATAAGGAGATGGCAGAGGAACTGAATGAGTATTTTGCATTAGTCTTCACTGAGGAAGACATCAGCAGTATACCGGACACTCAAGGGTGGCAGGGAAGGGAAGTGTGCGCAGTCACAATTACGACAGAGAAAGTACTCAGGAAGCTGAATAGGCTAAAGGTAGATAAATCTCCTGGACCAGATGGAATGCACCCTCGTGTTCTGAAGGAAGTAGCTATGGAGATCACGGAGAAATTAGCGATGATCTTTCAAAAGTCGATAGATTCTGGCATGGTTCCGGAGGACTGGAAGATTGTAAATGCCACTCCGCTATTTAAGCAGGGGGTAAGGAAGCAAAAAGGAAATTATGGACCTGTTAGCTTGACATCCGTGGTTGGGAAGTTGTTGGAGTCGATTAGGATGAGGTTACAGAGTACCTGGAGGCATATGACAAGATAGGCAGAACTCAGCATGGATTCCTTAAAGGAAAATCCTGCCTGACAAACCTATTACAATTTTTTGAGGAAATTACCAGTAGGCTAGACAAGGGAGATGCAGTGGATGTTGTATATTTGGATTTTCAGAAGGCCTTTGACAAGGTGCCACACATGAGGCTGCTTAACAAGATAAAGAGCCCATGGAATTACGGGAAAGTTACACACGTGGATAGAGCGTTGGCTGATTGGCAGGAAACAGAGAGTGGGAATAAAGGGACCCTATTCTGGTTGGCTGCCGGTTACCAGTGGTGTTCCACAGGGATTAGTGTTGGGGCCGCTATTTTTTACATTGTACATCAACGATTTGGATTATGGAATAGATGGCTTTGTGGCTAAGTTTGCTGACGATACGAAGATAGGTGGAGGGGCCAGTAGTGCTGAGGAAACAGAGAGTCTGCAGAGAGACTTGGATAGATTGGAAGAATGGGCAGAGAAGTGGCAAATGAAGTACAATGTTGGAAAGTGTATGGTTATACACTTTGGCAGAAAAATAAACGAGCAGACTATTATTTAAATAGGGAAAGAATTCAAAGTTCTGAGATGCAACGGGACTTGGAAGTCCTCATACAGGATACCCTTAATGTTAACCTCCACGTTGAGTCAGTAGTGAAGAAGGCGATTGCAATGTTGGCATCTATTTCTAGAGGAATAGAGTATAGGAGCAGGGATGTGATGTTGAGGCTCTATAAGGCGCTGGTGAGACCTCACTTGGAGTACTGTGGGCAGTTTTGGTCTCCTTATTTAAGAAAGGATGTGCTGACGTTGGAGAGGGAACAGAGAAGATTCACTAGAATGATTCCGGGAATGAGAGGGTTAACATATGAGGAACGTTTGTCCACTCTTGGACTGTATTCCTTGGAGTTTAGAAGAATGAGGGGAGACCTCATAGAAACATTTCGAATGTTGAAAGGCATGGACAGAGTGGATGTGGCAAAGTTGTTTCCCATGATGGGGGAGTCTAGTACAAGAGGGCATGACTTAAGGATTGAAGGGCGCCCATTCAGAACAGAAATGCGAAGAAATTTTTTTAGTCAGAGGGTGGTGAATCTATGGAATTTGTTGCCACGGGCAACGGTGGAGGCCAAGTCATTGGGTGTATTTAAGGCAGAGATTGATAGGTATCTGAGTAGCCAGGGCATCAAAGATTATGGTGAGAAGGTGGGGAGTGGGACTAAATGGGAGAATGGATCAGCTCATGATAAAATGGCAGAGCAGACTCGATGGGCCGAATGGCCGATTTCTGCTCCTTTGTCTTATGGTCTAAATGTTCAAATTGTGCTCGCATGCACCACTTGAGCTGGCAGCTCGTTCCACACTTTCATGACCCTCTGAGTGAAGAAGCTTCCCCCTATGTTCCCTTTAAACTTTTCACCTTTTACCCTTAACGCTTCACCTCTAGTTGTATCCACACCAAACCTCAGTGGAAAAAAAAACTTATTTACATTTTTCCTGTAGGTAAGTGACCAAAACTGTCTTACGGTCTTTTACTCTTACAGTTTATTTACTCAACCCACAAGGATTCAACATCTTCCTATGTCACATCTTTATACTGATTTGATGCCATTCTTTACCAGCAGAGCCACATAACCTTTGTATCCCTCCAATACAACGGGTAACCTTGGACATTCAGTTCCCAACTACAGCCATCTTTCAGCCACAATTCAGTGATGGCCACAACATCATACATGACAATCTGTTATAGTGCAACAAGATCATCCACATTATTTCTTATATCTCAATGCATGGAGTACAACAATTTGAATGCTGCATTTGCTACCCTTTTTGATTCTGCATCATTCATGCACTGATACTCACCCTGCTGGCTGCAATTTTGTCCTATCATCTGCCAACCTTTCCTGACAGTCTGACTGCATGCTATCTTTGCTTTTTTTACCATTCATCCTATCCCGAGACCTTTCATACCGGTTCCCACCCCCCGCCAAATTAATTTAAACCCTCCCCAACAGCTCTAACAAACCTGCCTACAAGAACATTGGTCCCCCTCGGGTTCAGGTGCAACAGTCACTTTTGAACAGGTCATACCTCCCCCCGAAGAGATCCCAATGATCCAAGAACCTAACGCCCTGCCCCCTGCCCCAGCTTCTCAGCCATGTATTAATCTGGCAAATCATCTTTTCCATAGATGTTGCCTGGCCTGCTGAGTTCCTCCAGCATTTTGTTTGTGTTGCTTGGATTTCCAGCATCTGCAGATTTTCTCACCTTTTAGAGGTGCGTGTGCTATCATGAGAGGCTGAATAAACTTGGGTTGTTTTCTCTGGAGCACCTAAGGCTGAGAGGAGATCTGATAGAGGTTTACGAGATTATGAGCGGCATAGACAGAGTAGACAGAGAGTACCTGATACCCAGCGTTGACACCACTAATACCAGGTAGCATGCATTGAAGGAGATATGGGTTAAGTTCAAAGGGGGGGGGGTGAAGGTTAAGTTTTTTTTTTACTCAAAAAGTTGTGGGTGCCTGCAATGCACTGCCTGGTATGGTGGTAGAGGTGAATACATTAGAGGTTTTTAAGAGACGTTTGGATACCACATGGATGAAAGGAAGGTGGAGGGATATGGACATTGTGTAGGTAGGGGAGAGATTAGTGTTTGGGTGTTTTTGATTTGCTTTTTAGCTAGTTTGGTACAACATTGTGGGGTGACTGGCCTATAACTGTGCTGTATTGTTCGATGTTCTATGCTCTAATTGCCCAGATTAAACTTCATTTACTATTTCTGTGTCTATATTTGCAATTAATCTGTATCCTGACAAACTTCTTCAATACCTGCAACTCCATCAATTTTTGTGTTGTCTGCAAACACACAAGCAATTCCTGTCTACTATGAGAATTACAAGGCATTTGATTGTAAGATACTACAAAGAATCCTTATGGGTCGAGATAAGGGTAAGAATAGGATGCTCTGGATGATGAACAAGTGGCTGAGGAACTGGTGTAGGGGGCAGGGTTTCAAATTTCAGGATCATTGGGACCTCTTCTGGGGCAGGTGGGACCTGTACAAGACAGACGGGTTACACTTGAACTACAGGGGGACCAATATCCTTTCAGGGAGGTTTGTTAGTGCTATTTGGGAGGCTTTAAACTAGATTTGCAGGGGGATGGGAACCAGAGTGCCAGAGCTGACAGTGTGGCTGGGGTGAAAATAAATGATGTTAAAAGTTCAAGCAAATCCACGAATAGAAAGGTTGTGAGTAGTGGTAAAAATCTTCCGAGGTGTATATATTTCAATGCTAGGAGCATTGCGGGGAAGGCGGATGAGTTGAGGGCGTGGATTGACACGTGGAATTATGACATTATAGCAATTAGTGAAACTTGGCTACAGGAGGGGCAGGACTGGCAGCTTAATATTCCAGGGTTCCGATGTTTCAGATGTGATCGAGGCAGAGGAATGAAAGGTGGGATCGCGTTCAAGAGCTGTGAGGTAATGTTACAGTTATACAAGACCTTGGTCAGTCCCCATTTAGGGTACTGTGTTCAATCAGCATCTGGAGCAGAGCAAAGAGCTTACTTGCCGGTTGGGAAAGCTAATATAAAAGAGAGCTTCGCGGGCGTTCAGACATTCCAGAGCTCCAATCAGCGTCAGGAGCAGAGCACTGCAAATTAAATAAAAGTACAGCAGGGGCAAGAGGGGGTGGCCATTGTTGGGAGTAGACCAGCAGTGAGAGTAGGAATATCAGGCTTTGACTCAAGAGGCTTCAACAAGAAGAGGCTGAAGCCAAAGAAACAGTTTAGATGATTTGGTCTTGGTTGTCCATTGTACAGCACAGGCAGGATGGCAGATATGGCAGTGGAAAGCTCCTCCTTTAGGATGTGGGAATTCATGGAACTTGATAGACCTCGGGTTCCGGTGACGTCATCGCTCAGAATGGCAGCTTCAATCAACAGCTCCTTCGGAAAAACGCATATCTTGCCCCGTTAATCCATCAAATATAAGATCTTTTGAAAATATCTGAATTGATAAGGGAGGCAAGAATGGAGAGAAAGAATTGAGATTTAAAAAAAAGCACCACTGCGGAGCCTATGGAAGAGAGAGGTGCAGCACGCGGCTCTCCTACACGTGTACGTGGGAGCGAAGCTGACGCAGGGCCTCATTCAGGTGAAGCGGCAAATATGATAAGGATTTTGGAAGAGATAAGGGAAGTCCAGAAAGACATAAAGCAGCAACTCAATATAAAGCCAGAGCTCACCAACATCAATCAGAAAATAGCGGTAGCAGAGACTCGAATTGAGAAGGTGGAAGATCGCGTTCAAAAAGTGGAACAGATACTAAGTAAGACGATAAAAATATTAAATCAACAGGAAAGTAAATTGCTTGACCAGGAGGGAAGATCGCAACGGAAAATATCAGGATTTATAATGTTCCCGAAGGAGTGGAGGGATTGTCGATGATGGACTTTGTAGACAAGCTGCTGCGGGAAGCCGCTGGAGATTCCTCAGATTACGGAGATTGAAATTGAAAGGGCACACCATTCGCTTGTCCAGTGGTCTCCCGGAGAAAGAGAAGGTAAACCACGCTCCATTGTACTTAGATTCCTTCAATTCAAGAGCAAGGCGGACATTGTACGAAGGGCCTGAGGTAAGAAGAGGGTGTTTTGGAACGGGAAGTTAATATACTTCGATCATGATTACCCCCCGGCGGTCCTACAGGAACGGAAGGAATATTCCGAAGCAAAATGAATATTAAAGCAAGAAAAGATTAAATTCCAAACCCCGTACCCTGCTAAACTGAGGGTATTTTACCAAGAAGGGATGCGACTGTACCAGACGGTGGAGGAGGCGACTACAGACATGAACAACAGAGGACTGTCCATTAGCGTGGTCAAACCAAGGGAAACTCTGGCTGAGCAGTTATCCCAAACTGCTTGGGAAATAGTAAGAGAACCTAGAAAGCAGGGGACTGGAACAGGACGAGGGAAGGATTTTAGGAAGAGACTGTCAGTTCTCCGAGGGCAGCCCTCACCTCCTCCAGAAGTGCCATAAGGTTTGGCTAACTTTAAAAGTGCTGAGAAACTAAACTGAAGCAAAAATAGATGGTGATAGACCTATCTCGAGAAATACGTGCTATAATGTGGATTTTATATTACTCAATTTTTTAAAAAAATCATTTATTCATTCTTTTTTCCCCACCTAAAAGAGAATATATTCATACACAGGGAGGAATACACAGGGAAATCATTTCTGTGTAATGGACATTTTTTTTTAAACTTACTTTTACAGGTACTGCAGCGGGGGCCCTCAACCCACAGGTAGGAGGGGCTATCCCCCACGGCTAGACTTTTCTTCTAGCTCAACCCAGGGTCATCTAGAGACCCCAACCTTGGAACCACACCTTCCTTACCTTTTTATTATACACTTTTCGTGGTTCTTATTTGTTCAGGGAGTAGATCGATTAAGTTATATTCTGCAAATTTCAATGATATACTAACAGATAAATACGCAGAGTGTAAGAACATATATTTTAGGTATATACCTCAAGAATGGTTGAAAAGAGGAAAATGTAAATATTTAATGAATGTATTGCTGGTGGCTGGTAAAAAGACCCTTCCCAGGAAATGGTTATCTCAGAAGAGCCCAACTCTAAATGTATGGATGGAAATTACAATGGGCATTTACAAAACGGAGAAGATAACAACATCTGTTAATCATAAGTTGGAACAATTTTATTCATACTGGAAAAATGGTTTAACGACATAACATCTCATAGGCCTCATTTTATTCTCACTATCAATGAATATGTTGTTAAAAAAATCACTCCCTACTCTGTACATAGTTTTCTTCTTTCGATTGTTCTTTCTTTCCTCTTCTTTCTATAAGAGTATACTTCAGATAAATATTATGTGGAGATTTGTGACAAATATGATTATATGATATATATGTACAGTATCTGAAATACATCCTATGGAAATGTTTGTTTGATGATGAAAGTCAATAAATTACAAAAAAAAAGAACTTGATAGTCCCCCGATGACTACAGCTGCGGGAGGTGCAGCCAAGTCCAGCTCATGAAAGACCACATTAGGAGCCAGAAATGGAGCTGGATGAACTTAGGATCATCTGGGAGGGAGAGCAGTTGATAGATACGACATTTGAGCAAGTGGTTACACCCAGAGTGCAGAATTTGGGCAGTAGATGGGTGAAAACCAAGAGAGGTAACGGGAGAAGGAAGTCAGTGCATGGTCCCCCTGTAGCCATTCCCCTGAGCAACAAGTATATCCGTTTGGATACTGCTGTGGGGAGTGACCTATCTGGGCAAGGCAGCAGCAGCCAGACCAACAGCACTATGGTCGGCTCTGAACATCAGAAGGGTAGGGTGAAGTCAGGCGGAACAATAGTCAGAGGGAACTCGATTTGGCCTGTCCCCTAAAGCCCTCACTAATTTTTATAGATGTACCGTAGAAAGCATTCTTCTAGGGTGCATCACAACCTGGTATGGAAGTTGTCTGTCCAAGACCGAAAGAAGCTGCAAAAGATCGTGAACATGGCGCAGCACATCACACAAACCAATCTTCTGTCCGTGGACTCACTTTACACCGCACGCTGTCGGAGCAGTGCTGCCAGGATAATCAAGGACACGACCCACCCAGACAACACACTTTTCGTTCCTCTCCCTCCGGGAGAAGGCTCAGGAGCCTGAAGACTCGTACGGCCAGATTTGGGAACAGCTTCTTTCCAACTGTGATAAGATTGCTGAACGGATCCTGACCCGGATCTGGGCTGTACCCTCCAAATATCCGGACCTGCCTCTCGGTTTTTTTGACCTACCTTACTTTCCATTTTTCTATTTTCTATTTATGATTTATAATTTAAATTTTTAATATTTACTAATTTTTACTATTTTTAATATTTAATATTTGTAATCCAGGGAGCGGGAAGTGCAGAATCAAATATCGCTGTGATGATTGTACGTTCTAGTATCAATTGTTTGGCGACAATAAAGTATAAAGTATAGTTAGGGGGACAGATAGGAGATTCTGCTGCAGCAAAAGAGACATCAGGATAGTGTGTTGCCTCCAGGTGCTAGGGTCCAGGATGTCACTGAGTGGTTGCAGAATATTCTTGAAGGGGGCGGTGAGCAGCTGGACGTTGTAGTACATGTTGCTACCAATGACATAGGCAGGAGAGGGGTAGGGGTCCTGTGGAATAAGTTTAGAGAGTTAGGAAGGAGACTGAAGAGCAGGACCTCCAAGGTGGTAATCTCTGGATTACTCCCAGTGCCACGAGCATAACGCAGATGAACGAGTGGCTGAGGAGATAGTGCAGGGGACAAGGTTTTAGGTTTCTTGGATAATTGGAACTTTTTCTGGGGGAGGAGTGACCTGTACAAGTGGGACACATTGCACCTGAACTGGAGGGGAACTAATATCCTGGGAGCACACATCAAAGTTGCTGGTGAACACAGCAGGCCAGGCAGCATCTCTAGGAAGAGGTGTAGTCGACGTTTCAGGCCCTGAAACGTCGACTGCACCTCTTCCTAGAGATGCTACCTGGTCTGCTGCGTTCACCAGCAACTTTGATGTGTGTTGCTTGAATTTCCAGCATCTGCAGAATTCCTGTTGTTTGCGTAATATCCTGGGAGGGAGGTTTGCTAATGCCATTGGGTAGGGTTAAAACTAGATTTGCAGGGGGGGGGGGAACCAAAGTGAAAAGGCAGAGGATGGGGTGATTGGCGCACAAGTAGTTTATGAGGAAGGATAGGCAAATGACAGAGCAAAGATGCATTCAGCCTGATGGTTTGAGATGTGTATATTTTAATGCAAGGGGTACCATAAGCAAGGCAGATGAACTTAAGAGTGTGGATCAATACATGGAAGTATGATGATGCAGCCATCATAGAGACTTGAATGTCTCAGGGGCAAGAATGACTGCTGACTGTGCCAGGCTATAGATGTTTCAAAAAGGACAGGGAGGGAGGCAAAAGAGGTGGGAAAGAGGCACTGCTAATCAGGGATGGTATAACAGCTGCAGAAAAGGAGGAAGTCCTGGAGGGATTGTTTTCTGAGTCATTGTGGGTGGGAAGTCTGACACAGGAAGGGAGCAATAACTCTATTGGGTGTTTTTTATAGACCCTCCAACAGTAACAGAGACATCAAGCAAATAGGGAGGCAGATTCTGGAATGGTGCAATAATAATAAGTTGTTGTGATGGGTGATTTTAACTTTCCTAATATTGACTGGCATCTCTTTAGAGCAAGGGGTTTAGATGGAGTGGAGTTTGTTAGGTGTGTTTCCTGACCAATATGTAGATAAGCCAACTAGAGGAGAGACTGTACTTGATATAGTATTGGGAAATAAACCTGGCCAGGCATCAGATCTCTCGGTGGGAGAGTATTTTGGAGGTAGTGATCACAACTCTATCTCCTTTACCATAGCGCTGGAGAGGGATAGGAGCAGACAATCAGGGAAAACATTCAATTGGGGTAGGGGGAAATATGATACTATTAGGCAGAATCTTGGGAACATAAATTGGAAGCATTTGTTCTCATGGAAATGCACGGCAGAAATGTGGCAAAAATGTTCAGGGAACATTTGCAGGGTGTTCTGCATAGGCATGTTCTATTGAGGCAGGAAAAGGATGGTAGGGTAAAAGAACCATGGAGTACAAAGGATGTAGAAAATCTAGTTAAAAATTAAAAAGCTTATGAAAGGTTCAAGAAACCAGCTACTGTTAGAACTCTAGAAAATTACAAGGGTGCCAGGAAGGAGCTCAAGAATGAAATTAGGAGAGCTAGAACGGGGCATGAGAAGGCCTTGCAAACAGGATTAAGGAAAACCCCAAGGCATTCTGCAAGTATGTGAAGAGTAAAAGGATGAGCCATGTGAGAATAGGACCATTCAGGTGTGATGCTGGAAACGTGTGCATGAAGTCGGAGGAGGGAGCGGAGATACTTAATGAATACTTTCCTTCAGTATTCACCAGGGTAAAGGAACTTGGCAATTGTGGGAATGAGTTACAGCAGACTGAAACGGTTGCATCTATAGACATTAAGTAAGAGAATGTGCTAGAGCTTTTGAAAGGTATTAAGTTAGATAAGTCACCGGGACCAGACGAGATATACCCCAGTATACTGCGGGAAGTGAGGGGGTAGATTGCTGAGCCTCTGGCAATGATCTTTGCGTCATCAATAGGGACAGAAGTAGGACCAGAGGATTGGAAGGTTGCAAAGGTTGTTCCCTTGCTCATGAAAGAGAGTAGAGATAGCCCAGGAAATTATAGACCAGTGAGTCTTACTTCAGGAGTGGGAAAGTTGTTGGAGAAGATCCTGACAGGCAGGATGCCTGAGCATTTGGAGAGACATAATCTGATAAAGTTCCCCATGAGAGGCTCATTCAGAAAGTAATGAGGCACAGGATCCGGGGAGACCTTGCTTTGTGGATCCAGAATTGGCTTGCCCACAGAAAGCAAAGGGTGGTTGTGGATTGTTCGTATTCTGCATGGAGGACAGTGACTAGTTGTGTTCCTCAGGGATCTGTTCTAGGAACCCTCCTATCTGTGATTTTTATAAATGATCTGTATGAGGAAGTAGATGGGTGGGTTATTAAGTTTGCTGATGACCCAAAAGTTGAGGGTGTTGTGGATAGTCTGGAGGGTTGTCAGAGGTTACAGCACAACATCAATAGGATGCAAAACTGGGCTGAGTTCAAACCAGATAAGCATGGTCGTTTATTTCCATAGGTCAAACTTGAAGACAGAATATAATATTAATGTTAAGACTCTTGGCAGTGTGGAGGATCAGTGAATTCTTGGGGTCGATGTTGATAGGGCACACAAAGCTGCTGGGCAGGTTGACAGTGTTGTTAAGAAGGCATATGGTGTGTTGGCCTTCATCAACCATGGGATTGAGTTCAAGAACCATGAAGTAATGTTACAGCTATATCACGCCTTAGTTAGAACCCACATGGATTGCTGTGTTCAGTTCCGGTCACCTCTTTACAGAAAGGATGTGGATACTATAAGGCCATAAGACCATAAGATATAGGAGCAGAAGTAGGCCATTCGGTCCATCGAGTCTGCTCCACCATTCAATCATCGGTGGATCCAATTCTTCCAGTCATCCCCACTCCCCTGCCTTCACCCCATACCCTTTGATGCCCTGGCTAATCAAGAACCTATCTATCTCTGCCTTAAATACACCCAATGACTTGGCCTCCACAACCACTCGTGGCAACAAATTCCACAGATTTATTACTCTCTGATGTGACAAGAATACACATAGATAAGATGTTAGCTGTCCTGTGTGATCAGCAGTTGGTCTGCCACCTGTCTTCAAGAGAGAGATAAGGAGCACAATGAAACAGCATCTGGAGATGTGTAATGAAGGGACGGGAGAGAGAGCTGTCTGGAGCGGCTCCCCCTTTGAACCCTGAACTGTTTGAAGTGATGGACAGGCGATACCCCAGCAGGGGGATAAAAAGGGACAGGTTCGCTAAGGCAGGACACACACGACACCTGAGGTAATGAGGCCCTGGAAGCGGTGCGCCTCTCACGAGTAGGTGGGAAGTACCGGACCTTAAACGCACAGGGTGGAAAGGTACGATCAGCGGGAACCCGGTGTGTGTCCACCCTCGCTTGGGTGCCGGGTTCACTGCAGAGGATCGACCGCATCTGGAGGAGGGGTCACAGTCGGTAACCTCAGGCGACATCACAGAGGACCCGCCCGGAAAGCTGCTTGTGAGCAATATCGCCGGTCTGTGAGTGGAAGCCGTTTCTGAATGATCAGTCGTTCCTGTTCTCTCTCTCTCCCCCCCCCCACGTTGTCCATCGCCATGGCAACGATTACTGCGAACTGAACTACTAAATTGGACTGAACTTTGTGTCACTTTGAAATTGGTCATTTACCCCTAGACAACGATAGAGCTTGATTGATGCTGTTATCTTAATTCTGTGCACATGTGTGTTTATCATTGCTGAACTGTTGCATTTATTATCCTTTCGATTACTGTGTTGCTTGTTTCTTTAATAAAACTTTCTTAGTTCTAGTAATCCAGACTCCAACTGAGTGATCCATTTCTGCTGGTTTGGCAATCCAGTTACGGGGTACGTAACACTGACTAAAGTAATTTCTCAGCATTTCAGTTCTAAATGGACGTCCTTCAATCCTAAAGTTGTGCCCTCTTGTCTTAGAGAGAGCGTGCAGAGGAGATTTACAAGGATGTTACCTGGATTGGAGAGTGTGCCTTATGCGAACAGTCTGAGTGACGTTGGCCTTTTTCCTACTTGGAGTGACGGAGGATGAGAGGTGACCTGACTGGTGTATAAGACGTTGAGAGGCATTGATCGTGTGGATAGCCAGAGGTTTTCCCAGGGCTGAAATGGCTAGCACAAGTAGGCATGGTTTTAAGGTGCTTGTAAGAAGGCACAAGGGGGATGTCAGAGGTAAGTTTTTCACACAGAGAGTAGTGGGTGCGTGAAATGCACTGCCAGCGAAGGTGGTAGAGGCAGATACAATCGGATGTTTTAAGAGACTCTTAGATAGGTACATGGAACTTAGAAATCTAGAGGGCAATGCAGTAGGGAAATTCGAAGCAGTTTCTAGAGTAGGTTACATGGTCGGCACAACGTCGTGGGCCGAAGGGCCAATGTGCACTCGATTTTCTATGTTCTGCGTTCTAAGGCAACTGGACTTGCTGTGTTGTCTGGAAGATGATTCACCACTCATCTGAGAGGCTTCTTCAGAATTGATCCTTGGTGGGTATATTCTGGTTTATAAACTCTGAGTTGTTCAAAGGTATGCCAATCACATGAGAGTCATTAAGAGTCATAGAGGTATGAAAGGTTCATTAGTCTTACCTTTGCATGAATGGAGGTGTGAACTGTTGTGGAGATACTGGGGTAGAGATGTTAGGACTGTGTTGTAAGTAGCTGATAAGTGGTGTCATATGGGTTTTCCAGTTTGGCAAAGATGGCTTCTTTAACCGCTCTTTCAAACCACCTGTCCTCCCTGTCTTTTGTCCTTTAAGTGTAGATATACAGCGGAGTCTTAAACTCTCATTACCTTTACAACTTTTAATGACCATCATGTGACTGCTATACCTTTAAACAACTCAGAGTTTATAAGCTGGAAAACTACCCACTATGGATCAGAACTGAAGCTGCCTGTCAGATGAGAGGTGAAATATCTTCTAGACAACATAGCAAGTCCAGTTGCCTTGATTTACTACTGCTTCATAGTCTATAACAAAAAAGTTTTGAAATAATACCAAATTTTCTTCAGATGCTGTTCTCCAGACTAATTCTGATGACATACTTAACTTATTTAGTGATACAGTGCAGAATAGATTCTTTCAGTCCTTTAAACCATGCCACTCTAGCAATCCCTGACAACTCCGATTTAACCCAAACCCAATCACGGGATATTTTACAATGACCAATTAACCTACCTGGTAGGCTTTTGGACTGTAGGAGGAACATAGAATACCCACAGGAAACCCAGGCATTCCATATGGAGAATGTAAAGAGACTCCATACAGAGGATGCAGGGTTTGAACTCAAAACTCTGATGCCTCAAGCTGTAATAGCGTCATGCTAACTGCTACGTTACTGTTGGTGCCAAATATGAATAAATTATTACTGAAATGTTTCAGCTATAATAAGCCAGGCACCAACTGCACAGTTTTCACTAAAATTCAGAACAAATTATGTTTCATCACCATTTTGTTTTTTGGCATCTATTATTACATGATCCAAGGCATTCGATTGAGGAACCCAAGTGAAATCAGGGCTGTCAATCACAGGGCAAAAATTGCTGCTTTGAGCAGCTTTCATAATATCATAAATTAGCAAACAGAACAGGGAAGAAATTCTGAAATCAAATAATTGATGCTAGACCAAGTCTAACAGTAAAGAACATGTAGGGGAAACTCAGAACAGAAATGTGGAGGATAGTGCTGCAACATGGAAATGAGGAAAAAGTACAGCAATAAGGAGAAAAAAATAAATCGCCTATCATTAATTCATTTAATGAATTAGTATCAGTATTCTGAAGTTAAGGATGTGATGACGACCTTGGATGAACTGGTGATTGTGTCACAAAGAAATTGAGAGGCTATCTAAATCAAATGGCTAAAATAACACTCATATTCTCGTATATCAAGATTAATAACAACTATCCAAAACCACATCAGCAAACAAGTTCTTTTATATTGGATATCGTACCTTATGCCTGAAATGGAGAACCAGGTCACGGGGAGACAGACCTAAAGAGAACCAATTTACATTAAATTGGAATATCGAAATTTAATCTTAACTAATGAATATAATTACAATTGACAGTTTAGATCATCCATTCTTTCCATTAGACATATTTATGAAATCATGGAATGACGCATCTAAGAAACCAGCTTTTGTTTTGCTACATATGTGCCTGCCCTTTCCAATAACCATGAAAGTAGTCATACTTCTCTGGTTTTATAATTTCAGTAAATAAATAAATTATGCACAATCCAATGTCTCCAAGGGAAATGTGCGCAGAATGTCCTGATTTGAGAGTGAGCAGCTTGAAGTCATTGTCACATCGGTACCAATGACATGGGTAGGAAGGGTAACCAGGTCTTGCAAAGTGACTTCTGGAGTCAGGTGCTAAGTTAAAGGACAGGGTGGTGATGTTCAGATTTCCATCAGTGCCATGTGCTAGTGAGCCCAGAAATAGGAAGACCATACAGTTTAACATGTGGCTAAGAAGTTGATGCAGGAGGGAGCGTTTCACATTTTCGGAACATTGGAGATGTACTCTATCTTGTACACCAAGAAGAGCCAAGGACCTTAAATATAACTGCTGCAGCTCCTAACAAACCGCCTAAGGGAACTGGAGCAGGAGCTGGATGACCTCCAGATTATTCGGGAGAATGAGGAGATTATAGATAGTAGCTACAGGGAGGTAGTTACGCCAAAGGAGCAGAGCACAGGAAATTGGGTCACTGTCAGGCGAGGGAAGGGGAAAGGGCAGGCAGAGCAGGGTTCCCCTGTGGCCATTCCCCTCAACAACAAGTATACCGCATTGGATAATGTTGAGGGGGATGACTTACCTGGGACAAGCTGCAGCAGCCAGATCTCTGGCACCTAGTCTGGTTCTGCAGTGCAGAAGGGAGGGTGGAAACAGAGCAGAGCAGTAGTGATAGGGGACTCGATAGTTAGAGGTGCAGACAGTAGGTTCTGTCGGAGTAATAGAGAATCCAGGATGGTTTGTTGTTTCCCGGGTGCCAGGGTCAAGGATGTCCCTGATCGCTTGCATGACGTTCTGAAGTGGGAGGGTGATCAGCCAGATGTCGTGGTGCACATCGGTAGCAATGACATGGCAAGGAAGAGTGAGGAGGTCCTGGAGAGTGAGTATAGAGAGCTTGGTAGGAAGTTGAAAAGCAGGACCTCAAGGGTGGTAATCTCAGGATTGCTACCTGTGCTACGTGCCAGTGAGGGTAAGAATAGGATGCTCTGGAGGATGAACAAGTGGCTGAGGAATTGGTGTAGGGGGCAGGGTTTCAGATTTCAGGATCATTAGGACCTCTTCTGGGGCAGGTGGGACCTGTACAAGACAGACGGGTTACACTTGAACTACAAGGGGACCAATATCCTTTCAGGGAGGTTTGTTAGTGCTATTGGGGAGCCTTTAAACTACATTTGCAGGGGATGGGAACCAGAGTGCCAGAGCTGACAGTGTGGCTGGGGTGAAAATAAATGATGTTAAAAGTTCAAGCAAAGCCGCAAATAGAAAGGTTGTGAGTGGTGGTAAAAATCTTCTGAGGTGTTTATATTTCAATGCTAGGAGTATTGCAGGGAAGGAAGACGAGTTGAGGGCGTGGATTGACACGTGGAATTATGACGTTATAGCAATTAGTGAAACTTGGCTACAGGAGGGGCAGGACTGGCAGCTTAATATTCCAGGGTTCCGGTGTTTCAGATGTGATAGAGGCAGAGGAATGAAAGGTGGGGGGGGGGGTAGCATTGCTTGTCAGAGAAAATGTTACAGCAGTGCTCAGGCAGGACAGATTAGAGGGCTTGTCTACTGAGTCCTTATGGGTGGAGCTGAGAAACAGGAAAGGTATGGCCACATTAGTGGGGTTGTATTACAGACCACCTAATAGTCAGCGAGAATTGGAGGAGCAAATCTGCAGAGAGACAGCAGGCAACTGCAGGAAACATAAATTTGTAGTGGTAGGGGATTTTAATTTTCCACATATTGATTGGGACTCCCATACTGTTAGGGGTCTAGGTGGGTTAGAGTCTGTAAAATGTGTTCAGGGAAGTTTTCTAAATCAATATATAGAGGTAACAACTAGAGGCGATGCAATATTAGATCTCCTACTAGGAAACGAGTTACGACAAGTGACGGAAGTGTGTGTAGGGTGCACTTTGGTTCCAGTGATCATAACACCATTAGTATCAACTTGATCATGGATAAAGATAGACAACAGGAATTCTGCAGATGCTGGAAATTCAAGCAACACACATCGAAGTTGCTGGTGAACGCAGCAGGCCAGGCAGCATCGATAGGAAGAGGCGCAGTCGACGTTTCAGGCCGAGACCCTTCGTCAGGACTAACTGAAGGAAGAGTGAGTAAGGGATTTGAAAGCTGGAGGGGGAGGGGGAGATGCAAAATGATAGGAGAAGACAGGAGGGGGAGGGATAGAGCCGAGAGCTGGACAGGTGATAGGCAGAAGAGGATACGAGAGGATCATGGGACAGGAGGTCCGGGAAGAAAGACGGGGGGGGGGGTGACCCAGAGGATGGGCAAGAGGTATATTCAGAGGGACAGAGGGAGAAAAAGGAGAGTGAGAGAAAGAATGTGTGCATAAAAAAGAGTAACAGATGGGATACGAGGGGGAGGTGGGGCCTAGCGGAAGTTAGAGAAGTCAATGTTCATGCCATCAGGTTGGAGGCTACCCAGACGGAATATAAGGTGTTGATCCTCCAACCTGAGTGTGGCTTCATCTTTACAGTAGAGGAGGCCGTGGATAGACATGTCAGAATGGGAATGGGATGTGGAATTAAAATGTGTGGCCACTGGGAGATCCTGCTTTCTCTGGCGGACAGAGCGTAGATGTTCAGCAAAGCGGTCTCCCAGTCTGCGTCGGGTCTCACCAATATATAAAAGGCCACATCGGGAGCACTGGACGCAGTATTTCACCCCAGTCGACTCACAGGTGAAGTGATGCCTCACCTGGAAGGACTGTTTGGGGCCCTGAATGGTGGTAAGGGAGGAAGTGTAAGGGCATGTGCAGCACTTGTTCCGCTTACACGGATAAGTGCCAGGAGGGAGATCAGTGGGGAGGGATGGGGGGGACGAATGGACAAGGGAGTTGTGTAGGGAGCGATCCCTGCGGAATGCAGAGGGGGGGAGGGAAAGATATGCTTAGTGGTGGGATCCCGTTGGAGGTGGCGGAAGTTACGGAGAATAATATGTTGGACCCGGAGGCTGGTGGGGTGGTAGGTGAGGACCAGGGGAACCCTATTCCTAGTGGGGTGGTGGGAGGATGGAGTGAGAGCAGATGTACGTGAAATGGGGGAGATGCGTTTAAGAGCAGAGTTGGTAGTGGAGGAAGGGAAGCCCCTTTCTTTAAAAAATGAAGACATCTCCCTCGTCCTAGAATGAAAAGCCTCATCCTGAGAGCAGATGCGGCGGAGACGGAGGAATTGCGAGAAGGGGATGGCGTTTTTGCAAGAGACAGGGTGAGAAGAGGAATAGTCCAGATAGCTGTGAGAGTCAGTAGGCTTATAGTAGACATCAGTGGATAAGCTGTCTCCAGAGACAGAGACAGAAAGATCTAGAAAGGGGAGGGAGGTGTCGGAAATGGACCAGGTAAACTTGAGGGCAGGGTGAAAGTTGGAGGCAAAGTTAATAAAGTCAACGAGTTCTGCATGCGTGCAGGAAGCAGCGCCAATGCAATCTGTCCCCCACTTTTCCTTCGCTACATCGACGACTGCATTGGCGCTGCTTCCTGCACGCATGCAGAACTCGTTGACTTTATTAACTTTGCCTCCAACTTTCACCCTGCCCTCAAGTTTACCTGGTCCATTTCCGACACCTCCCTCCCCTTTCTAGATCTTTCTGTCTCTGTCTCTGGAGACACCTTATCCACTGATGTCTACTATAAGCCTACTGACTCTCACAGCTATCTGGACTATTCCTCTTCTCACCCTGTCTCTTGCAAAAACGCTATCCCCTTCTCGCAATTCCTCCGTCTCCGCCGCATCTGCTCTCAGGATGAGGCTTTTCATTCTAGGACGAGGGAGATGTCTTCATTTTTTAAAGAAAGGGGCTTCCCTTCCTCCACTATCAACTCTGCTCTTAAACGCATCTCCCCCATTTCACGTACATCTGCTCTCACTCCATCCTCCCACCACCCCACTAGGAATAGGGTTCCCCTGGTCCTCACCTACCACCCCACCAGCCTCCGGGTCCAACATATTATTCTCCGTAACTTCCGCCACCTCCAACGGGATCCCACCACTAAGCATATCTTTCCCTCCCCCCCCTCTGCATTCCGCAGGGATCGCTCCCTACACAACTCCCTTGTCCATTCGTCCCCCCCATCCCTCCCCACTGATCTCCCTCCTGGCACTTATCCGTGTAAGCGGAACAAGTGCTGCACATGCCCTTACACTTCCTCCCTTACCACCATTCAGGGCCCCAAACAGTCCTTCCAGGTGAGGCATCACTTCACCTGTGAGTCGACTGGGGTGAAATACTGCGTCCAGTGCTCCCGATGTGGCCTTTTATATATTGGTGAGACCCGACGCAGACTGGGAGACCGCTTTGCTGAACATCTACGCTCTGTCCGCCAGAGAAAGCAGGATCTCCCAGTGGCCACACATTTTAATTCCACATCCCATTCCCATTCTGACATGTCTATCCACGGCCTCCTCTACTGTAAAGATGAAGCCACACTCAGGTTGGAGGATCAACACCTTATATTCCGTCTGGGTAGCCTCCAACCTGATGGCATGAACATTGACTTCTCTAACTTCCGCTAGGCCCCACCTCCCCCTCGTATCCCATCTGTTACTCTTTTTTATGCACACATTCTTTCTCTCACTCTCCTTTTTCTCCCTCTGTCCCTCTGAATATACCTCTTGCCCATCCTCTGGGTCACCCCCCCCCGTCTTTCTTCCCGGACCTCCTGTCCCATGATCCTCTCGTATCCCCTTCTGCCTATCACCTGTCCAGCTCTCGGCTCTATCCCTCCCCCTCCTGTCTTCTCCTATCATTTTGCATCTCCCCCTCCCCCTCCAGCTTTCAAATCCCTTACTCACTCTTCCTTCAGTTAGTCCTGACGAAGGGTCTCGGCCTGAAACGTCGACTGCGCCTCTTCCTATAGATGCTGCCTGGCCTGCTGCGTTCACCAGCAACTTTGATGGATAAAGATAGATCTGGTTCTAGGGTTGAGGTTCTAAACTGGAAGAAGGCCAAATTTGAAGAAATGAGAAAGGATCTAAAAAGCGTGGATTGGGACAGGGTGCTCTGGCAAGGATGTGATTGGTAAGTGGGAAACCTTCAAAGGAGAAATTTTGAGAGTGCGGAGGTTGTATGTTCCTGTTAGGATTAAAGGCAAAGTGAATAGGAATAAGGAACCTTGGTTCTCAAGGGATATCACAACTCTGATAAAGAAAAAGACAGAGTTGTATGACATGTATAGGAAACAGGGAGTAAATAAGGTGCTTGAGGAGTATAAAAAGTGCAAGAAAATACTTAAGAAGGAAATCAGGAGGGCTAAAAGAAGACATGAGGTTGCCTTGGCAGTCAAAGTGAAGGATAATCCAAAGAGCTTTTACAGGTATATTAAGAGCAAAAGGATTGTAAGGGATAAAATTGGTCCTCTTGAAGATCAGGGTGGTCGGCTATGTGCGGAACCAAAAGAAATGGGGGAGATCTTAAATGGATTTTTTGCATCTGTATTTACTAAGGAAACTGGCATGAAGTCTATGGAATTAAGGGAAACAAGTAGTGAGATCATGGAAACTGTACAGATTGAAAAGGAGGAGGTGCTTGCTATTTTGAGGCAAATTAAAGTGGATAAATCCTCAGGACCTGACAGGGTATTCCCTCGGACCTTGAAGGAGAGCAGTGTTGAAATTGCAGGGGCCCTGGCAGATATATTTAAAATGTCGGTGTCTACGGGTGAGGTGCTGGAGGATTGGAGAATGGCTCATGTTGTTCCGTTGTTTAAAATAGGATCGAAAAGTAATCCGGGAAATTATAGGCTGGTAAATTTGACGTCGGTAGTGGGTAAGTTATTGGAGGGAGTACTAAGAGACAGAATCTACAAGCATTTGGATAGACAGGGACTTATTAGGGAGAGTCAACATGGCTTTGTGCATGGTAGGTCATGTTTGACCAATCTATTAGAGTTTTTTGAGGAGGTTACCAGGAAAGTGGATGAAGGGAAAGCAGTGGATGTTGTCCACATGGACTTCAGTAAGGCCTTTGACAAGGTCCCGCATGGGAGGTTAGTTAGGAAAATTCAGTCGCTAGGTATACATGGAGAGGTGGTAAATTGGATTAGATGTTGGCTCAATGGAAGAAGCCAACGAGTGGTAGTAGAGGATTGCTTCTCAGAGTGGAGGCCTGTGACTAGAGGTGTGCCACAGGGATCAGTGCTGGGTCCATTGTTATTTGTCATCTATATCAATGATCTGGATGATAATGTGGTAAATTGGATCAGCAAATTTGCTGATGATACAAAGATTGGAGGTGTATTGGACAGTGAGGAAGGTTTTCAAAGCTTGCAGAGGGATTTGGACCAGCTGGAAAAATGGGCTGAAAAATGGCAGATGGAGTTTAATACAGACAAGTGTGAGGCATTGCACTTTGGAAGGTCAAACCAAGGTAGAACATACAGGGTTAATGGTAAGGCACTGAGGAGTGCAGTAGAACAGAGGGATCTGGGAATACAGATACAGAATTCCCTAACAGTGGCATCGCAGGTAGATAGGGTCGTAAAGAGAGCTTTTGGTACATTGGCCTTTATTAATCAAAGTATTGAGTATAAGAGCTGGAATGTTATGATGAGGTTGTATAAGGCATTGGTAAGGCCGAATCTGGAGTATTCTGTTCAGTTTTGGTCACCAAATTACAGGAAGGATATCAATAAGGTTGAAAGAGTGCACAGAAGGTTTACAAGGATGTTGCCGGGACTTGAGAAACTCAGTTACAGAGGAAGGTTGAATAGATTAGGACTTTATTCCCTGGAGCACAGAAGAATGAGGGGAGATTTGATAGAGGTATATAAAATTATGATGGGTATAGATACAGTGAATGCAAGCAGGCTTTTTCCACTGAGGCAAGGGGAGAAAAAAACCAGAGAACATGGGTTAAAGGTGAAGGGGGAAAAGTTTAAAGGGAATATTAGGGGGGGCTTCTTCACACAGAGAGTGGTGGGAGTATGGAATGAGCTGCCAGATGAGGTGGTAAATGTGGGTTCTTTTTTAACATTTAAGAATAAATTGGACAGATACATGGATGGGAGGCGTATGGAGGGATATGGTCTGTGTGCAGGTCAGTGGGACTAGGCAGAAAATGGTTCGGCACAGCCAAGAAGGGCCAAAAGGCCTGTTCCTGTGCTGTAGTTTTTTTCTATGGTTTTCTATGGGAAGATAGATTGGGAGCAGATGTTATTAGGGAAATGCACGGCAGAAATGTGTCAAATGTTCAGGGAACTTTTGCATGGCACTCTGCATAGTTAAGTTCCTTTGAGGCAGTTAAAGGATGGTAGGGTAAAAGAACCATGGTGTACAAAGGATGTAGAAAATCCAGTTTAGAAGAAAAGCTTATGAAAGTTTCAATAGGTACTGTTAAGAGCTCTAGAAAATTACAAGCGTGCCAGGAAGGAGCTCAAGAATAAAATTTGGAGAGCTAGAAGGGGCTATGAGAAGGCCTTGACGAGCAGGATTAAGGAAAACCCCCCACGGCTTACTCCAAGTATATGAAGAGCAAGAGGATGAGCCATGTGAGAATAAGACCAGTCAGGAGTGAGAGTGAAAGCATGTACATGGAGCTGGAGGAGGTATTGGAGGTACTTAATGAATACTATTGCTTCAGTATTCACCAGTGAAAAGGACCTTGGCAAATGAGGGGATGACATACAGCAGACTGAAATGCTTGATAATATAGACATTATGAAAGAGGATATGCTGAAGCTTTTGAAAGGTATTAAGTTAGATAAGTCACCAGAAATGGACGAGATATACCCCAGCCTACTGTGGGAGGCGAGGGTGGAAATTGCTGGACCTCCAGCGACGATCTTTGCATTGTCAAAAGGTACGGGAGAAGTACCAGAGAAATGTAAGGTTGCAAAGGTTGTTCCCTTGTTCATGAAAGAGAGTAGAGATAGCCCAGGAAATTATAGACCAGTGAGTGTTACTTCAGTGGTGGGCAAGTTGTGGGAGAAGATCTTGAGAGGCAGGATTTATGAGCATTTGGAAAGAGATGATCTGATTTGGGATAGTCAGTATGGCTTTATCCAGGGCAGGTCTTGCCTTACGAACCTGATCAAATTCTTTGAGGATGTAACATAACGCATTTAATGAAGGTAGAGCAGTGGATGTAGTGTATATGGATTTCAGTAAGGCATTTGATAAGGTTCCCCATGTGATGCTCATTCAGAAAGTTAGGAGGCATGGGTCCAAGGAGACCTTGCTTTGTGGACCTGGAATTGGCTTGCCCACAGAAGGCAAAGGGTGGTTGTGGATGGATCGTATTCCACATGGAGGACGGTGACCAGTGGTGTTCTGCAGGGATCTGTTCTGGGACCCCTCCTCTTTTTGATTTTTATTAATGAGGAAATAGAAGGGTAGTTTAATAAGTTTGCTGAAGACTTGGGGGTGTTGTAGATAGTCTGGAGAGTTGTTAGAGGTTACAGTGTGACATTGATAGAATGCCGAACTGGGCTGAGGTGTGGCAGATGTGTTCAAGCCAGGTAAGTATGAAGTGGTTCACTCCAGTAGGTCAAATTTGAAGACGGAATATAATATTAATGGTAAGACTCCTGGCAGTGCGGAGGATCAGAGGGACCTTGGGGTCCATGTCCCTCAGACACTCAAAGCTGCTGCACAGGCTGAGTGCTGCTAAGAAGGCGTATGGTGTGTTGGCCTTCATCAATCATGGGATTGAGTTCAAGAGCCGTGAGGTAATGTTACAGCTGTAAAAGACCTTAGTTAGACCCCACTTGGTGTACTGTGTTCAGTTCTGGTCACCTCATTACAGGAAGGATATGGATACTATACAGAGTGCTGAGGAGATTTACAAGGACGTTACCTGGATTGGACAGCATGCCTTATGAGAATAGGTTGAGTGAGCTCAGCCTTTTCTCTTTGAAGTGACGGAGGACAAAGGGACCTGATAGAGGTGTAGAAGGTGATGAGAGGCATTGATCGTGTGGATAGCCAGTGACTTTTTCCCAGGGCTGAAGTGGCTGACACGAGGGGGCATAGTTTTAAGATGCTTGGAAGTAAGTACAAGGGGGTAAGTTTTTTCACACAGAGAGTGGTGGGTGCATGGAAAGCACTTCCAGTGAAGGTGGTAGAGGCAGATACAATAGGGTCTTTTAAGACAGGGGTCCCCAACTTTTTGCGCACCGCAGACCGGTTTAATATTGACAATATTCTTGCGAACCGGCCAACGGGGGGGGGGGGGTGTTCAAGTTCAACAGTGTGTGACAGGGAATGAGGAAAGGTGCACATCATATCATATGTGGAATATTTGGCACCTTTGAGCCTGTACTCACTGGAATTTAGAAGAACGCATGGGGATCTCATTGAAACTTACTGAATGGTGAAAGGGGCAAGATGGGGTGGATGTCGGGAGGATGTTTCCTATGGTGGGGTATTCAGAACTAAAGGGCACAGCTGCAAAATTGAGGGGTGGCCCTTTAGAACAGAATTAAGGAGGAATTTTAATACAATTTAGCCAGAGGGTAGTAAATGTATGGAATGCTCTGCCACAAACTGCGGTGGAGGTGATGTCTGTGTGTATATTTAAGGCGGAGTTTGATTGTTTCCCAATTGGTCATGGGATCAAAGGAAATGGCGAGAAGGCAGGTGTATGATGGAATGGCAGAGCAGACTTGATGGGCTGAAAGGCCTAATTCTGCTCTTGTGTCTGAAGGCCTTATGATTACAGGGAGAAGGCCAGGAGCGGGGCTGAGGAGTGGGGGGAGAAAAGGATCAGCCATGATTAAATGGTGGAGCAGACTCAATGTGCCAAATGGTCTAATTCTACTCCTATGTCTTTTGGTCTTGTAGTCTTGTAACCCTATTGAACAGTGAAAGGACTTGATAGAATGTATATGGAGAGGATGTTTCCTATGGTGAGAGAGTCTAAGACCAGGCTACACAGCCTCAGAATAGAGGGGTGTCCTTTTAATACAGAGATGAGGAGGAATTTCTTTAGCCAGAGAGTGGAGAATCTGTGGAACTTGTTGCCACAGGCAGCTGTGGAGGCCCAGTCTTTATGTATATTTAAGGCAGAAGTTAATAGATTCTTGATTGGTCAGAGCCTGAAGGGATATGGGGAGAAGGCAGGAGATTGAGACCGAGGGGAAAATTGGATCTGCCATAGTGGAGCAGACTCAATGGACCAAATGGCCTAATTCTGCTCCTATATCATATGGTCTTATAGTCCCAAATTGTAATAGTGTCACTCTAACCACTATGCTACTGTGGTGCCCAGCCATGAATGGAGATAAGGAGGAATTTATGTACTGTAAATTTAAGATAAAGGTTGATAGATTCTTGATTGTCCAGGGCATGAAGGGATACAGGGAGAAGGCAGGAGATAGGGGTTGCGAGGAAAATTGGATCAGCCATGAAGAAATGGTGGAGCAGACTTGATTGGCCAAATGGACTAATTCGGCTCCTATATCTTATGGCCTTGTAGGAAAGAGAAAGGAGAGTCAGTGGATGTTGTGCAATTGAATTTTCAAAAGTTCTTTGACAAGATGCCACACGGCGAGGCTGCTTAACAAGTTAAGAGCCCATGGTATTACAGAAAAGATACTAGCATGGGTGGAGCACTGGCTGATTAGCAGGAGGCAAAGAGTGAGAATAAAGGGAGCCCTTTCTGGTTGGCTGCCAGTGACTAGTGGTGTTCCACAGGGGTCTGTGTTGGGACCGATTCCTTTGATGTTATATGTCAATGATTTGGATGATGGAATTGATGGTTTCGTGGCTAAGTTTGCGACGATATTAAGGTGGGTGGCGAGCCAGGTAGCATTGAAAAAGCAGAGAAGCTGAAGAAGGGCTTAGACCAATTAGGAGAATAAGCAAAGTGGTGACAAACAGAATATTGTGTTGGGAAGTGTTTGGTCATGCACTTTGTTAGACAGTATAAAACCATGGACTATTTTCTAAATGGGGAGAAAGTTCAAAAATGTGAGGTGTAAAGTGATTTGGGAGTGCTCATGCAGGTTTCCATAAACATTAGTTTATCAGCACCTGATTAGTTCCAAGGGTCTGGACGGAGCAGAGTTTGTTAAGTGTGTCCAGGACGGATTCCTGTCACAGTATGTTGACAGGCCGACTAGGGAGGAATGTCATACTAGATCTAGTATTAGGTAACGAACAGGGTCAGGTCACAGATCTCTCAAGTGGGTGAGCATCTGGGGGACAGTGACCACCACTCCCTGGCCTTCAGCATTACAATGGAAAAGGATAGAATCAGAAAGGACAAGATTGGGGCAGGGCAAATTATGAGGCTATAAGGCTAGAACTTGAGGGTGTGAATTGGGATGATGTTTTTGCAGGGAAATGTACTATGGACATGTGGTTGATGTTTAGAGATCTCTTACAGGATGTTAGGGATACATTTGTCCCAGTGAGGAAGATAAAGAATGGTAGGGTGAAGGAACCATGGGTGACAAGTGAGGTGGAAAATCTAGTCAGGTGGAAGAAGGCAGCATACATGAGGTTTAGGAAGCAAGGATCAGATGGGTCTATTGAGGAATATAGGATAGCAAGAAAGGAGCTTAAGAAGGGGCTGAGAAGAGCAAGAAGGGGGCATGGGAAGGCCTTGGCGAGTAGGGTAAAAGAAAACCCCAAGGCATTCTTCAATTATGTGAAGAACAAAACGATGACAAGAGTAATGGTAGGACTGATTAGAGATAAAGGTGGGAAGTTGTACCTGGAGGCTGTGGAAGTGAGCGAGGTCCTCAATGAATACTTCTCTTCGGTATTCACCAATGAGAGGGAACTTGATGATGGTGAGGACAATATGAGTGAGGTTGATGTTCTGGAGCATGTTGATATTAAGGGAGAGGTGGTGTTGGAGTTGTTAAAATACATTAGGACGGATAAGTCCCCGGGGCCTGACGGAATATTCCCCAGGCTGCTCCAAGAGGCGAGGGAAGAGATTGCTGAGCCTCTGGCTAGGATCTTTATGTCCTCGTTGTCCACGGGAATGGTACCGGAGGATTGGAGGGAGGCGACTGTTGTCCCCTTGTTCAAAAAAGATAGTAGGGATAGTCAGGGTAATTATAGACCAGTGAGCCTTACGTCTGTACTGGGAAAGCTGTTGGAAAAAATTCTTAGAGATAGGATCTATGGGCATTTAGAGAATCATGGTCTGATCAAGGACAGTCAGCATGGCTTTGTGAAGGGCAGATCGTGTCTAACAAGCTTGATAGAGCTCTTTGAGGAGGTGACCAGGCATATAGATGAGGGTAGTGCAGTGGATGTGATCTATATGGATTTTAGTAAGGCATTTGACAGGATTCCACATGGTAGACTTATTCAGAAAGTCAGAAGGCATGGGATCCAGGGAAGTTTGGCCAGGTGAATTCAGAATTGGCTTGCCTGCCGAAGGCAGAGGGTGGTGGTGGAGGGAGTACATTCAGATTGGAGGATTGTGACTAGTGGTGTCCCACAAGGATCTGTTCTGGGACCTCTACTTTTCATGATTTTTATTAACGACCTGGATGTGGGGGTAGAAGGGTGGGTTGGCAAGTTTGCAGACGACACAAAGGTTGGTGGTGTTGTAGATAGTGTAGAGGATTGTTGAAGATTGCAGAGAGACATTGATAGGATGCAGAAGTGGGCTGAGAAGTGTCCTTACATTGGTTTTTTATGTACCCCTCAACTTCCCTAGTCAGCCACGGTTGCTTACCCTTGCCATTTGAGAACAACTTCTTCTGTGGGACACATCTATCCTGCATCTTGTGAACTACATCCAGAAACTTCAGTCATCTCTGACCAGACTATCGTGGTCACTAGATGCAAAGTGTCCCCCTACATAAACTTCCGTCACCTGCCCACGAGGAGAAGATAGGGAGGCAGATTCTGGAATGGTACAATAATAATAGGGTTGTTGTGGCAGGTGATTTTAACTTCCCTAATATTGACTGGCATCTCCTTAGAGCTAGGGGTTTGGATGGGGCAGAATTTGTTCGTTGTGTTCAGGAAGAGTTCCTGATGCAAAACGTAGATAAGCCAATTAGAGAAGAGGCTGTACTTGATCTGGCATTGGGAAATGAACCTAGTCAGGTATCAGATCTCTCAGTGGGAGAGCATGGGTAGTGATTATAACTCTATCATAGCATTGGAAAAGGATAGGAGCAGATGCAAAGACCATCGCCAGAGGCTAAGCAATCCCCTGCCTCACTTCCTACAGTAGCCTGGGGTATATCTTGTCCAGACCCGGTGACTTATCTAACTTCATGTTTTTCAAGAGATTCAACACATCCACATCCTGTATGCATTTCAGTCCACTGTAAGTCATCTGCACAATTGCCAGGGTCCTTTTCCCTGGTGAATAGTGAACCAAAGTATTCATTAAGTACCTCTGCTATCTCCTCCGTCTCCATGCACACATTTCTACTATTGCAGACAATTTGGGAAAGCATTTAATTGGGGTAGGGGGAAATATGATGCTATTAGTCAGAATCTTGGGAGCATTAATTGGGAGCAGATGTTCACAAGGAAGTGCATGGCAGAAATGTGGCAAAGGTTCAGGGAATATTTGCATAGCATTCTGAATAGGTATGTTCCATTGAGGCAGGGAAAGGATGGTAGGGTAAAAGAGGCAGAATATAGGTACATGGAGCTTAGAAAAATAAAGGGCTATGCGGTAGGGAAATTATAGGCAGTGTCTAGAGTAGGTTTACACAGTTGGCACAACATTGTGCGCTGAAGGGCCTGTAAAGTGCTGTAGATTTTCTGTTCTACGTTCTATGCCTCGTCTCATTCCCTAATAGTAGGTCCAGCATCGTACATTCTCTCATTGGGACTTCTCTGTAAAACATAGAAAACATAGAAAATAGATGCAGGAATAGGCCATTCGGCCCTTCGAGCCTGCACCGCCATTCAGTATGATCATGGCTGATCATCCAATTCAGAACCCTGTACCAGCCTTCCCTCCATACCCCCTGATCCCTTTAGCCACAAGGGCCATATCTAACTCCCTCTTAAATATAGCCAATGAACTGGCCTCAACTGTTTCCTGTGGCAGACAATTCCACAGATTCACCACCCTCTGTGTGAAGAAGTTTTTCCTAATCTTGGTCCTAAAAGGCTTCCCCTTTATCCTCAAACTGTGACCCATCGTTCTGGACTTCCCCAACATCGGGAACAATCTTCCTGCATCTAGCCTGTCCAATCCCTTTAGGATTTTATACGTTTCAATCAGATCCCCCCTCAACCTTCTAAATTCCAACGAGTGTAAGCCTAGTTCATCCAGTTTTTCATCATATGAAAGTCCTGCCATTCCAGGAATCAATCTGGTGAACCTTCTTTGTACCCCCTCTATGGCAAGGATGTCTTTCCTCAGATTAGGGGACCAAAACTGCACACAATACTCCAGGTGTGGTCTCACCGAGGCCTTGTACAACTACAGTCGTACCTCCCTGCTCCTGTACTCGAACCCTCTTGCTATAAGTGCCAGCATACCATTCGCCTTTTTCACCGCCTGCTGTACCTGCATGTCCACTTTCAATGACTGGTGTATAATGACACCCAAGTGTCGTTGCACCTCCCCTTTTCCTAATCAGCCACCATTCAGATAATAATCTGTTTTCCTGTTTTTGCCACCAAAGTGGATAACTTCACATTTATCCACATTAAATTGCATCTGCCATGAATTTGTCCACTCACCTAACCTATCCAAATCACCCTGCATCCTCTTAGCATCCTCCTCACAGCTAACACTGCCACCCAGCTTCCTGTCATCCACAAACTTGGAGATGCTACATTTAATTCCCTCATCCAAGTCATTAATATATATTGTAAATAACTGGGGTCCCAGCACTGATGAAGGAAACTTTCCTGAACACATTTAATAAATTCTATCCCATCTCGTCCTTTAACAGTGTGATAGTCGCAGTAAATATGTGGGAAGTTAAAATCACCTATTATAACAACCTTATAAACAAGAGAAAATCTACAGATGCTGGAAAGCCGAGCAACACACACAAAATGCTGGAGGAACTCAGCAGAATAGGCAGTATCTATGGAAAAAAAGTACAGTCGACATTTCAGGCCGAAACCCTTCGGTAGAACTGGAGGAAAAAGTGCTGAGGCGTAGATTTGAAAGGTGGGGGGGAGGGGAGAGAGAAATGCCAGGCGATAGGTGAAACTTGGAGGAGGAGGAATGAAGCAAAGAGCTGGGAAGTTGATTGGTGAATGAGACAGAAGGCTATGGAAGAAAGAAAAACGGGTGGGAGGGGTAGGAGGAGCACCAGTGGGTTGCGATGGAGGGGCAAGGAGATAACGTGAGCGAGAGACAAGGGGGTAGGGGGGAGGCATTACTGGAAGTTTGAAAAATCAATGATCGTGACATCAGATTGGAGGCTATCCAAACGGAATACAAAGTATTGTTCCTCCATCCTAAGGGTGACCTTATCCCGACAGTGGAGGAGGCCATGGATGGACATATCGGAATGGGAAGTAGAATTAAAATGGGTGGCCACTGGGAGATCCCGCTTGTTCTGGCGAATGAAGCATAGATGCTCACCGAAGTGGTCTCCCAATCTACATCGGGTCTCACCAATATACAAGCGGCCACACCAGGAGCACCAAACACAGTACATGACCCTAACATACTTGCAGATGAAGTGTCGCCTCACCTGGAAGGATTGTTTGGGGCCCTGAGTGGTAGTGAGGGAGGAGGTGTAGGGGCAGGAATAGCACTTATTCTGCCTGCAAGGATAAGTGCCAGGAGGGAGATCAGTGGGGAGGGACAAATGGACAAGGGAGTCCCTGTGGAAAGTACAAAGTTGGGGGGCGGAGGGGAGGAGAATGTGTTTAGTGTTTGCCACACCAGGAGCAACCTTATGTTTCTTGCAACAATCTGCAAGTTCTTCACCAATTTGTTCCGCTAAATCCCTGGGACTGTTTGGTGGTAATATAGCCCCATTAACATCGAGAGGTGGGAGGACATCGCAAGCAATCGCTCTTGCTGGAGGCTGGAACTACGTAGAGGTCTAAAAAGAGGAGAAGAGAAGCTGAGGCTTGCTGCTGAAGAAAAGTGCACTCGCCGAATAATCAGCACCAAGACAACACTGGAGGACAGAATCTTCAAGTGCAGTTGCTGCAGCCGAGACTGTCACTCCCGTGTGGATCTCGACAGCCACAACAGACGCTGCTCTACCAACACAGACCGAAGCAAGACTTTTCAGACGCAGATCCATGGTCTCACGAGACTAACAGATGCCACCACCAACGTGGTCATACCTTTTTTATTTCTCTGTTCCACCAAAACATCTCACTGGATGAGTTCTCCGGTCTGTCCTGATGGAGCATTGCCATGACATGTTCCCGGACTAGTAACTCCACCCCTTCTCCTTTAATCACTCCCACTCTGTCAGGTCTAAAACAATGGAACCCTGAAATTTTGAGCTGCTAGTCCTGCCCCTCCTGCAACCAAGTCTCACAATGGCTACAATATCATAATTCCAGGTGTTGATCCATGGCCTGCGCTCATCTGCCTTTCCCACGTTATATTCAGCTCAGGACAATAGTTACATCATGCTCATCCTTTTCATTGCTGACTTTGTCTGAGGTCTTACTAACATCTATCTCCACAAACTCTACACAAACTGTTCTGGCATTCTGGTTCCCATCCCCCTGCAACCAGAGTCTAAACCTCACAGTTCAGTATTAACCATAGAACCATAGAAACTACAGCACAGAAACAGGCCTTTTGGCCCTTCTTGGCTGTGCCAAACCATTTTCTGCCTAGTCCCACTGACCTGCACACGGACCATATCCCTCCATACACCTCCCATCCATGTATCTGTCCAATTTATTCTTAAATGTTAAAAAAGAACCCGCATTTACCACCTCGTCTGGCAGCTCATTCCATACTCCCACCACTCTCTGTGTGAAGAAGCCCCCGCTATTGTTCCCTTTAAACTTCTCCCCCCTCACCCTTAACCCATGTCCTCTGGTTTTTTTCTCCCCTTGCCTCAGTGGAAAAAGCCTGCTTGCATTCACTCTATCAATACCCATCATAATTTTATATACCTCTATCAAGCCTCCCCTCATTCTTCTACGCTCCAGGGAATAAAGTCCTAACCTATTCAACCTTTCTCTGTAACTGAGTTTCTCAAGTCCCAGCAACATTCTTGTAAACCTTCTCTGCACTCTTTCAACCTTATTTATATCCTTCCTGTAATTTGATGACCAAAACTGAACACAATACTCCAGATTCGAACTCACCAATGCCTTATACAACCTCATCATAACATTCCAGCTCTTGTACTCAATACTTTAATTAATAAAGGCCAATGTACCAAAAGCTCTCTTTATGACCCTATCTACCTGTGACGCCACTTGTAGGGAATTTTGTACCTGTATTCCCAGATCCCTCTGTTCCACTGCACTCCTCAGTGCCTTACCATTAACCCTGTATGTTCTACCTTGGTTTGTCCTTCCAACGTGCAATACCTCACACTTGTCTGTATTAAACTCCATCTGCCATTTTTCAGCCCATTTTTCCAGCTGGTCCAAGTCCCTCTGCAGGCTCTGAAAACCTTCCTCACTGTCTACTACACCTCCAATCTTTGTATCATCAGCAAATTTGCTGATCCAATTTACCACATTATCATCCAGATCATTGATATAGATGACAAATAACAATGGACCCAGCACTGATCCCTGTGGCACACCACTAGTCACAGGCCTCCACTCAGAGAAGCAATTTTCTACTACCACTCTTTGGCTTCTTCCATTGATCCAATGTCTAATCCAATTTACCACCTCTCCATGTATACCTAGCAACTGAATTTTCCTAACTAACCTCCCATGCGGGACCATGTCAAAGGCCTTACTGAAGTCCATGTAGACAATATCCACTGCCTTCCCTTCATCCACTTTCCTGGTAACCTCCTCGAAAAACTCCAATAGATTGGTTAAACATGACCTACCACGCACAAAGCCACGTTGACTCTCCCTAGTAAGTCCCTGTCTATCCAAATGCTTGTAGATTCTGTCTCTTAGTACTCCCTCCAATAACTTACCTACTACCGACGTTAAACTTACTGGTCTATAATTTCCCGGATTACTTTTCGATCCTTTTTTAAACAACGGAACAACATGAGCCACTCTCCAGACCTTCGGCACCGCCCCTGTAGACAGCGACATTTTAAATATTTCTGCCGGGGCCCCTGCAATTTCAACACTACTCTCCTTCAAGGTCCAAGGGAACACCCTGTCAGGTCCCGGGGATTTATCCACTTTAATTTTCCTCAAGACAGCAAGGACCTCCTCCTTTTCAACCTGTACAGTTTCCATGATCTCACTACTTGTTTCCCTTAACTCCATAGACTTCATACCAGTTCCCTTAGTAAATACAGACACAAAAAACCTATTTAAGATCTTCCCCATTTCTTTTGGTTCCGCACATAGCCGACCACTCTGATCTTCAAGAGGACCAATTTTATCCCTTACAATCCTTTTGCTCTTAATATACCTGTAAAAGCTCTTTGGATTATCCTTCACTTTGACTGCCAAGGCAACCTCATGTCCTCTTTTAGCCCTCCTGATGTCTTTCTTAAGTATTTTCTTGCACTTCTTATACTCCTCAAGCATCTTATTTACTCCCTACTTCCTATACATGTCATACAACTCCCTCTTCTTCTTTATCAGAGTTGCAATATCCCTTGAGAACCAAGGTTCCTTATTCCTATTCACTTTGCCTTTAATCCTGACAGGAACATACAAATTCTGCACTCTCAAAACTTCTCCGTTGAAGGCTTCCCACCTACCGATCACATCCTTGCCAGAGAACAACCTGTCCCGATCCACGCTTTTTAGATCCTTTCTCATTTCTTCAGATTTGGCCTTCTTCCAGTTAAGAACCTCAACCTTAGGACCAGATCTATCCTTGTCCATGATCAAGTTGAAACTAATGGTGTTATGATCACTGGAACCAAAGTGCTCCCTGACACAGCCTTCCTGCTTGGATATTAGTCCCCTTCCAGTTCATGTGCAAAACATCCCTTCTGTACAGGTTCCACCTTCCCTGAAAAGATACCCAAATGATCCAAATATCTTATGCTCTCCCTCCTACACCAATTCCTTAGCCACATATTAAACTGTATAATCTGTCCAGTTCTGACCTTGCTAGCAGGTAGTAGCAATCCTGAAATCACAACTTGGAGGCCTTGCCCTTTAACCTAGTCCCTTATTCCCTGAAATCCCTATGCAGAGCCTTGTTAATCATCCTACCCATGTCATTAGTACCTACATGGACCACGAATGTTCACCATTCCATCTGACAATACTGAGCACTCAATCCAAGACGTCCCAGACCCTGGTCCCCGGGAGACAACATACCATCCAGGAATCTCACTCTCACCCACAGATCCACCTTTATGTTCCCCTAACTAATGAATCCTCTATCAGAAAGCCAGAAGGCATGTGATCCAGGGATGTTTGGCCAGGTGGATTCAGAATTGGCTTGCCTGCAGAAGGCAGAGGGTCATGGTGGAGGGAGTACATTCAGATTGGAGGGTTGTGACTAGTGGTGTCGCGCAAGGATCGGTTCTGGGACCTCTACTCTTTGTGATTTTTATTAACGACCTGGATGTGGGGGTAGAAGGGTGGGATGGCAAGTTTGCAGACGACACAAAGTTTGGTGGTGTTGTAGATAGTGTAGAGGATTGTCGAAGATTGCAGAGAGACATTGATAGGATGCAGAAGTGGGCTGAGAAGTGGCAGATGGAGTTCAACCCAGAGAAGTGTGAGGTGGTACACTTTGGAAGGACAAACTCCAAGGCAGAGTACAAAGTAAATGGCAGGATACTTGGTAGTGTGGAGGAGCTGAGGGATCTCAGGGTACATGTCCACAGATCGCTGAAAGTTGCCTCACAGGTAGATAGGGTAGTTAAGAAAGCTTATGGGGTATTAGCTTTCATAAGTCCAGAGACAGTTTAAGAGTTGTGATGTAATGATGCAGCTCTATAAAACTCTGGTTAGGCCACATTTGGAGTACTGTGTCCAGTTCTGGTTGCCTCACTATAGGAAGGATTTGGAAGCATTGGAAAAGGTACAGAGGAGATTTACCAGGATGCTGCCTGGTTTAGAGAGTATGCATTATGATCAGAGATTAAGGGAGCTAGGGCTTTACTCTTTGGAGAGAAGGAGGATGAGAGGAAACATGATAGAGGTGTACAAAATATTAAGAGGAATAGCTAGAGTGGATAGCCAGCGCCTCTTCCCCAGGGCAGCACTGCTCAATACAAGAGGACATGGCTTTAAGATAAGGGGTGGGAAGTTCAAGGGGGATATTAGAGGAAGGTTTTTTACTTAGAGAATGGTTGGTGCGTGGAATGCACTGCCTGAGTCAGTGGTGGAGGCAAATACACTAGTGAAATTTAAGAGACTACTAGATAGGTATATCGAGGAATTTAAGGTGGGGGGTTATAGCAGAGGCAGGGTTTGAGGGTCGGCACAACGTTCTACCACAGCAGACTTCTTCTCTCCCCTTCCCTTCTGAGTCACAGAGCCAGATTCAGTGCCATGGACCAGACTGCTGTGATTTTTCTCTGCTAGGACACCCACCCTAGTCCCCCAACAGTATCCAAAGTGATATACTTGTTATTGAGGGCGACAGCCACAGAAATACTTTGCACTGGCTCTTTAACCACTTTCCCTTTCCTGACTGTCACCCAGTTTCCTGTGTCCTGCACCTTGGGTATAACTACCTCTCTATATGTCCTACCAATCACCCCTTCAGCCTTCCTATAAACTTTCTATTTTGCTTTCTCTGATTGAAGCCTCAAAATCACCACTCGAATGATGGCTGCTGCACCTGTCCCTGTCTTCCTTTCATTTGTTCTTGCTAATCAATCCCAAACACCGATTGATCGCTGGTCAGAGCTCCAAACAAACTGGTGTAAGTTGTTGCCCTTTAATACTCGGTCACATATATGTGACTATTTGAAACAACACTGTTTAGAACATAGAAAATCTACAGCACATTACAGTCCCTTCGGCCCACAATGTTGTGCCGACCATGTAATCTATTCTAGAAACTGCCCTAGAATTTCCCTACCATATTGCTCTCTATTTTTCTAAGCTCCATGGCGCAAGAGTTCCTTAAAAGACCCTATGGTATCTGCCTAAACCAACTTCGCTGGCAGTGCATTCCATGCACCCACCATTCTCTGTGTAAAAAACGTACCTCTAACAACCCCCTTGTACCTACTTCCATAAAATTTAAAACTATGCCCCCTTGTGATAGCCATTTCAGTCGTGGGAAAAAGCCTCTGGCTATCCACATGATCAATGCCTCTCATCATCTTATACACCTCTATCAGGTCACCTCTCATCCTCCGTCACTCTAAAGACAAAAGGCCAAGTTCACTCAACCTATTCTCATAAGGCATGCTCTCCAATTCAGGCAACATCCTTGTAAATCTCCTCTGCACTCTCTCCATAGCATCCACATTCTCCCTGTAATGAGGTGATCAGAGTACTCCAAGTGGGGTCTAACGAAGGTCTTATATAGCTGTAACATTACCTCACAGCTCTTGAACTCAATCCGATGGTTGATGAAGGCCAACCAAAGTGTGAGGTGGTTAATTTTGGTAGGTCAAATATGATGGTAGAGTATAGTATTAATGGTAAGACTCTTGGCAGTGTGGAGGATCAGAGGGATCTTGGGGTCCGAGTCCATAGGACGCTCAAAGCTGCTGCGCAGGTTGACTCTGTGGTTAAGAAGGCATACACTGCCTTAGCCTTCATCAACCGTGGGATTGAGTTTAAGAGCCAAGAGGTAATGTTACAGTTATATAGGAACCTGGTCAGACCCCACTTGGAGTACTATGCTCAGTTCTGGTCACCTCACTACAGGAAGGATGTGGAAACAATAAAAAAGGGCGCAGAGGAGAGTTATATATAACATATAAAATATAACCATATAACAATTACAGCACGGAAACAGGCCATCTCGGCCCTTCTAGTCTGTGCTGAACTCCTACTCTCACCTAGTCCCACCGACCTGCACTCGGTCCATAACCCTCCATTCCCTTCCTGTCCATATATCTATCCAATCTAACTTTAAACAACAACATTGAACCTGCCTCAACCACTTCTACTGGAAGCTCGTCCACACAGCCACCACTCTCTGAGTAAAGAAGTTCCCCCTCATGTTACCCCTAAACTTTTGCCCTTTAACTCTCAACTCATGTCCTCTTGTTTGAATCTCCCCCACTCTCAATGGAAAAAGTCTATTCACATCAACTCTGTCAATCCCCCTCATAATTTTAAACACTTCTATCAAGTCCCCTCTCAACCTTCTACGCTCCAAAGAATAAAGACCAAACTTGTTCAACCTTTCTCTGTAACTTAGGAGATGAAACCCAGGCAACATTTTAGCAAACCTCCTCTGTACTCTCTCAATTTTATTGACACCTTTCCTATAATTCGGTGACCAGAACTGTACACAATACTCCAAATTTGGCCTTACCAATGCCTATACAATTTCAACATTACATCCCAACTCCTATACTGAATGCTCTGATTAAAAAAGGCCAACATGCCAAAAGCTTTCTTCACCACCCTATCCACATGAGATTCCACCTTCAGGGAACTATGCACCATTATTCCTAGATCTCTCTGTTCAACAGCATTCTTCAGTGCCCTACCATTTACCATGTATGTCCTATTTTGATTAGCCCTACCAAAATGTAGCACCTCACATTTATCAGCATTAAACTCCATCTGCCATCTTTCAGCCCACTCTTCTAACTGGCCTAAATCTCTCTGCAAGCTTTGAAAACCTACTTCAGTATCCACAACGCCACCTATCTTAGTATCATCTGCATACTTACTAATCTAATTTACCACCCCATCATCCAGATCATTAACATATATGACAAACAACATTGGACCCAGTACAGATCCCTGAGGCACACCGCTACACACCGTCCTCCAATCTGACACACGGTTATCTACCACTACTCTTTGGCATCGCCCATCCAGACACTGCTGAATCCATTTTACTACTTCGATATTAATGCCTAACGATTGAACCTTCCTAACTAACCTTCCGTGTGGAACCTTGTCAAAGGCCTTGCTGAAATCCATATAGACAACATCCACCACTTTAACCTCGTCAACTTTCCTAGTAACCTTACCAAAAAATTCAATAAGATTTGTCAAACATGACCTTCCATGCACAAATCCATGTTGGTTGTTCCTAATCAGACCCTGTGTATCCAGATAATTATATATACCATCTCTAAGAATACTTTCCATCAATTTACCCACCACTGACGTCAAACTCACAGGCCGATAATTGCTTGGTTTACTCTTAGAACCCTTTTTAAACAATGGAACCACATGAACAATATGCCAATCCTCCGGCATATGAGGATCTAATGACATTTGAAATATTTCCGTCAGAGCCCCTGCTATTTCCACACTAACTTCCCTCAAGGTCCTGGGGAATATCTTGTCCAGACCCGGAGACTTATCCACTTTTATATTCCTTAAAAGTGCCAGTACTTCCTCTTCTTTAATCGTCATACTTTTCACAACTACCCTTCTTGTTTCCTTTACCTTACACAATTCAATATCCTTCTCCTTAGTGAATACCGAAGAAATTGTTCAAAATCTCCCCCATCTCTTTTGGCTCCGCACATGGCCGTCCACTCTGATTCTCTATGGGACCAATTTTATCCCTCACTATCCTTTTGCTATTAACATAACTGTAGAAACCCTTTGGATTTATTTTCACCTTACTTGCTAAAGCTGCCTCCTATCTTCTTTTAGCTTTTCTAATTTTCTAATTTCTTCCTTCAGATTCCTTTTACATTCTTTATATTCCTCGAGCATATTCCTCATTAACTCCAAGCTGTCTATATTTATTGCAAATCCCTCTCTTTTTCCGAACCAAGTTTCCTATATCCTTTGAAAACCATGGCTCTCTCAAACTTTTAACCTTTCCTTCTTTCCTTTCAACCTAATAGGAACATAAAGATCCTGTACCCTCAAAATTTCACCTTTAAATGACCTCCATTTCTCTATTACATCCTTCCCATAAAACAAATTGTCCCAATCCACTCCTTCTAAATCCTTTCGCATCTCCTCAAAGTTAGCCTTTCTCCAATCAAATATCTCAACTCTGGGTCCAGTCCTATCCTTCTCCATAATTATATTGAAACTAATGCTACTGTGATCACTAGACCCGAAGTGCTCCCCAACACATACCTCTGTCACCTGCCCTATCTCATTCCCTAACAGGAGATCTAACACTGCCCCTTCTCTAGTTGGTACCTCCATGTATTGCTGCAAAAAAACTATCTTGCACACATTTCACAAACTCCAAACCATCCAGCCCTTTTACAGAATGGGCTTCCCAGTCCATGTGTGGAAAATTAAAATCTCCCACAATCACAACTTAGTGCTTACTACAAATATCTGCTATCTCCTTACAAATTTTCTCCTCCAGTTCTCGGTCCCCATTAGGTGGTCTATAATACACCCCTATAAGCGTCACTACACCTTTCCTATTCCTCAATTCCACCCAAATAGCCTCCCTGGGCAAGTCCACTAATCTATCCTGCCAGAGGACTGCTGTTATATTTTCTCTGACAAGCAATGCAACACTTCCTCCTCTTGCCCCTCCTATTCTATCACACCTGAAGCAACGAAATCCAGGAATATTTAGTTGCCAATCACACCCGTCCTGTAACCACGTTTCACTAACAGCTACAACATCATATATTCAGGTATCAATCCATGCTCTAAGCTCATCCACCTTTCTTACAATGCTCCTAGCATTAAAATAGATGCATTTAAGAAACTCTCCACCTTTTACTCTCTTTTTATCCTTAATGGAGCAAACAACTTTGTTATCTTTTTCGTCCTTGTCCCCTACATCTTTGGTCTGAGTGCTCCTGATCTCTGTCCCCTGCCTATCCTCCCTCACACACTGTCTACTAGCTTTCTCTATTTGTGAACTAACCTCTCTCCTAGTCTCTTTAATTTGATTCCCACCCCCCAACCATTCTAGTTTAAAGTCACCTCAGTAGCCCTCGCAAATTTCCCTGCCAGGATATTGGTTCCCCTGAGGATTCAAGTGTAGCACGTCCTTTTTGTACAGGTCACACCTGAGCCAAAAGAGGTCCCAATGATCCAAAAACTTTAATCCCTGCACCCTGCTCCAATCCCTGAGCCATGCATTTAGCCTCCACCTCATTGCATTCCTACTCTCACTGTTGCGTAGCACAGGCAGTAATCCCGAGATTACTACTTTTGCGGTCCTTTTTCTCAACTCCCTTCCTAACTCCCTATATTCTCCTTTTAGGACCTCTTCCCTTTTCCTACCCATGTCATTGGTACCTATATGTACCATGACCTCTGGCTCCTCTCCTTCCCACTTCAGGATATCTTGGACTCGATTAGAAATATCCCGGACACTGGCACCAGGGAGGCAAACTACCATCCGGATCTCTGGACTGCGTCCACAGAATTGCCTATCTGACCCCCTTACTATTGAGTCCCCTATTACAACTGCCCTCCTCTTCCTTTCCCTACCCTTCTGAGCAACAGGGCTGGACTCTGTGCCAGAGGCACGGCCACTGTCGCTTCCCCCAGGTAAGCTGTTCCCCCCCAACAGTACTCAAACAGGAGTACCTATTGTCAAGGGGCACAGCCACTGGGGTACTCTCTATTACCTGACTCTTCCTCTTCCCCCTCCTAGCCGTGACCCACTTGTCTGTCTCCCGTGGCCCCGGAGTGACCACCTGCTTGGAACTCCTCTCTATCAACTCCTCACTCTCCCTGACCAGACAAAGGTCATCAAGTTGTAGCTCCAGTTCCCTAACGCGGTCCCTTAGGAGCTGCATCTCGGCGCACCTGGCGCAGATGTGGACACCCAGGAGGCTTGCAGACTCCATGACCTCCCACATCCCGCACTGAGAACAACAAGCTGGCCTCACACTCATCCTTCCCCTCTCTTCAAATAACAACAAAAATGAATACCAAACCCTCTTCCCCTCACCCATTTCCGCCTAAGCCCGTTAAGCCGAAGCCCTCAAGCCTTCACTCTGCTCCCGGCTCACTCCGCAGCCCGCAAACTACGCTGCCTGCTGTAAAAGGCTCTGTTCCTTTTAAATCTTCTGCGCTTTACTGCCCGATGTCACACGCCTGCAGAGTCCCGCATCTCTGAACACCGATGAAAAAAAAACCGAAAAATTCAAGGATGTTGCCTGGATTGG